>NC_056726.1:1577384343-1577404288 GCF_019279795.1 Protopterus annectens | reverse complement strand
AAGTAGTAGATTCTAGAATACTTCTAGAATCCAACACTTTCCAAAAGCCATAGATGAAACTCAGGCCCTGGTTGAGTAGGACTTGACCCTGCCTAGAACAGATTTGTTACGATGAGTATAACAAATGGTAATAGCCTTAGACAACCATTTGGAAATAGTCTGTTTCTACACAGGTTGTCCCTTCTTCTTACCTTAAGAAATGAACAAGTGATCCGAAGATCTGAAAGATTTTGTTCTGTCAAGATAGTACCCAAGTTGTCTATGGACATTCAAAGTATGATGCATCTTTTCTCCCTCATTTTTAGGTTCAGGAAAGAAAACAAAAAGATGGATAGTTTGGATTAAGGTAAACTGGGATACCACTCTAGGCATAAAAGAAGGATTAGTTTTCAAAGAAACCCCGTCTCTGTGGAAAATAAGGTAGGATTGACTCACCACAGGAGCTTCCAACTCAGATACCATTCTAGTAGAGATCAGATCAATCAGTAAAACTGTTTTCCATGTTAAGAACTTCATGGCAGGAAGTCACCTAGTTCAAATTGACCAAGTGCTGGCTTCTCTAACACAAAATTAAGATCAACAAACTCCACGTAATTATGAAACCAAATACCATCCAATATAAAAGAAATCCAGGCAACTTCAAAATGAGTTCCCCTTTTAAATGTTAATTGATCAATTTGGAGGAAATGTTATTTAAGGAAAGGGTAGCAGATGTAATATGATTCTTATCTGAAGAAGTCTAGCTTGTAGATGAAAGCGTTCATATTTTGTATTGTTGACATCATAAAGACTGTTTTTTACCTCAACAAGGTGGCCTGGATTTCTTTTATATTGGACAAAATTAAGATCCCTAGGAAGGGCCACCATTTTTCTGAGAGGCCTCTTATGCAAAACCCTTTTAAGAACATATTGACGTGAGACTGCACTGAAAGAGGAGGATGCATGGGTAGACATGCTGAAATGACTGATAAATTAACTTTGATGGAGGAATAAGTATAAGATAGTAACTTGCATAAATATTGTAAAACCAATGAACAACTAGCCCTGAATGGGTGCTGGCTATGTTGTTGGCATGAACTGGAAAAGCTTTTCCATCTGTTACTATATGATTTTCTAGTAGCAGGCTTTCTTGCCTCTATTAGTACCTGCTGCACCTCCTCAGTAAACAGGTGTCTAAAAGGAATTAAGACCTTATCATCCAGGCAGTCATCTGAAGTTGACTGATATCAGGATGTATCAAACATCCCTGTTCTTGTGTGAGTAGACCCACTGTGTGAGGAAGCGTGTGATAATTGCCCTGGTCATTTCCCAAAGAACAGAGAACTACAGTTGCCTGTGCCAGAAGGGAGTCTCCACAATGATCTAAATCTTTATCTAAGGGAGAATTTAAAACCTCATTTTAACATCATCTGGGAGGTTCTGAGAATGCACCCATGTTTGTGGAAGTCCACCCTCCCCATTCATTTTCCATTCATGACCTGTCCTAGTCTTGCTCAATTTGTCTGCCACTATGTTTTTCTCTAACAAAATGTAAGATGCTTGTAAGGTAAAGGAATGCTGAAGAGCCATCTCCCAAGCTGTTAGCCTGTATATTTATATATCACATAGCTGTAGTAATGTCTGTAATCACTGGAAGAGGTCCTGGTGGCCAAATGTGATGAAGACTTCAAGACATGAATCAAAGCCAAAATCTAAAATTGATGTGCTTTAGTCTGTCTAAAATATTCCATTGCCTTGTTCTTTCACCCCTTTGGAAATTGCACCCCAAGCAAAATCTGACATGTGTGGTGACAGACTAGTTTGGTGTCTGAGGAGAGAATATAAGACCTGGGTTCAGTTGAATTTGTTGTGTCTATCAATATAGTTCCCTTTTTATAAAGCCAGACACTGGAATTTGATACACTAGAGAATGCAAATGTTGGGCCCATGTGTTTCTTTTAGAAATTATTTTATCTTTCTCATATGCAATTTGGTTAGAGGTATCATGTGAATCATAGAAGCCATGAACCTCACGATCCTGAGAAATTCTCTTGCATAAGTCTGAGGTCGATTTGAGAAGCTCAGGAAAAATTTCAGATAAAAAATCTATGCTGACCTGTGCTCAATAGGCTTCTTGAAGAGAAAAACCTAAAAGGCATCCCAGAAATACAATCCAGTGAGACAGACAAGGAGGATTTTGCAGCATTCATCTGGAAGCTTAGGTTGGTAAAAAAAAAGACATAACCTATGTTAGTGATGCTTGACATATGGATAAGGACACTGCAAATATAAGTAAGTCATCTAAGTAAGGAAAGATATGAATGCCATTCAGTCTGCAATAAGCTATGGATGGGGCTAGATATTTTGTGAATGCTCCTGGAGCTCAGGATAATCCAAAGGATAATGCAGAGAACTGATAATGTGACCCAGATACATAGAACCTCAGAAAACTCATGGCACCTATCGAAAAGAGCAGGGGTTCATTATTAAAAGCCATATCATCTTTATAATACTTATATCATATACAAATTATTTACATTTTTTTACGTTCATGATCTCATTTCTATTTACACTTTTGTATACATTTACTTTGTATTATTCACATTCCTAATCCGCCACTCTTTTCTCCATAACCAAAACTGTATTTTCTTCAATATTTCAGACAATATCCATTTTCCATAAAATTTTATCTCATTTAATCTCTCATTCCAAATAATCCATATTGTATGAAACAATGTCCTATCTGTATTCTTAACACCTGATGTTCTTCATCTCACATTGCTGCAGTCCTTACACTTGGGTAGTCCGCTGTCCTCGGTCGGCCCGAATATCAAAGTATAAGGCTGACGTCGGACAAGGCGCATTTGACTGACATCAGGACGTCAGGGTACAAATGCGCATGACCGACGTCATATCCTCAGTCTTTTTTGCCGCATGGTCCGATGCAGAAGCAGTATTGCAAGTCCCGCTTGGCCTTCTGAAATTTTTCGATTTGAGTTTCAGACCGAGTCAAAGTTGGCTAAGTACCCCGTTGGGGAATATTTTAGTTTTTTCTTGCCTCAGTGGTTTACGGATGTCAGAAAAAGTGAATAATTGTATTTCTTGTGGGAAACAGATACGCATAGAGGCGATCATACTTTGTGTATTCCTTGTTTAGGGCCTGAGCACGGCGTTGTTGGGTGTAAGCTCTTGTGCTAGATTCAATAAAGCACTATCAAGAAGGAGATTAGGTTGTGCCGGAGATTTGAGTCTTGAGGGAAGTGGTGCAATTATAAAAATGCCGTCGGATGCTCGGCCTTCGCTTCTTGAAGAAGCGCAAGGACAAAGAAACAGTTAAGCCTGGCTAGAAGAACCCGTCCATGGAACTTCGGTTCTTTAGAGGTGTCGGTGGAGCGGTGGTTCCACCGAAGGTTTCTTTAAGGATCCCAGGGAGAGACTTTGTTATTGCAGGATGTGGCCTCTCTCAGTAGGCAGGTCAGAATTGATGGGCTTCCTCAGTTTACTATACTCCCTCCTGCCTAGAATTGGTTAGGCCCTCTCCTTCTGTTTCAAAGGCTTCTCCCAGAGGAGCGAAACCGAGTTTGGCTTCAGTTGAATTGTCACCCTAGTTCTTGGGAACTGTGCCCAAGAAGCATATATGCTTAAAAATGGCAGAAGATTTGATTACTTTGATTAGGGGTTCTTTGCCCTCCTGATAAGAGACCTAGGGTGGAGCCTGAGCTAGGGAGTTTTGAGCAGGCTTGGATGTTTCAGAGTCTTGACTGAAGACTTGCAGAGATCCTCTCTCCTTATTCTGATTCTGATGTGGATGATTCTACTCCTTCTGCTTCTCCTCTGAGGATTTTCTTTTTCAAGCGGCTTCATTCCATGAGGGCATTTTTAAATTAGGAAGGTCAGGACTTCTCTGATTCCAGGAAAAGGCTTAGGGAATTTTGTTTTACTAGCATAGGCCAGCTTTGGCTATACCTCCCTGTTTTGGATGTAGTGGAAGATGTTTTACAGGAGGCTTCTCTTAATCCTGATTCTTTGCCTCCTGCTCCTACATTAAACTTGGATGAGTATTACAGGGTGCCTGAAGCTCATAAGTATCTTTTAAGAGTCCTGAGGCAGACCCAGAAACTGTTAGCCAGGGGCCTAAAGGTGTTAAGGCTTCTGTTGTCAAGAATCAGGTTCCTGCAGATAAAGAGGCCAGGGCCTTGGATAGATGGGGAAAGAAAGGTTGCCACTTCTTCCACTCTAGCTATGAGGGCTTTGAATTGCCAGTTTCACATGTTGGAAATACCAAAACTATCTCCTTTCACAATTGAGGTCTAAGGTTGATGCTCTGGCGGAAGGTATTGATGTAAAGTTACAAGAATTTAGTACATGTTTCTGAACAGGTGGGTAGCATTCTTTGCAATGTGGTTTTGATGCTGTACAAGCCTCGTCTAGGGTGGCTGCCACTGGACCAGTTCTTACTTGAAACTTACGCCTGGCTGAGGGATCAAAATTTATCTGACCATGTGTTAAAACAGGTTTTAGATGCTCCTTTACAATCTGATGTGTTGTTTGGTTCTCCTGTTGAGGCAGTTTTAAAGAAAATGGAGAGCAAGGCTAAATCTATGCAGACTGTTAAAAGATTTTTGCAGGTTCAGCCTCCAAAGTTTAGTAGAAATTGGCCTACTAAGGGGTGGGCGTATCCTTCTTATGATTCCCAGTCTAGGGGTAGATCTAGGCGTGGTAGGGCAGAGCTCAGGGCTCTTTCAGGCCTAGAACAGGGAGTTCTCCTGCACAGTCTTAGGGTGAGGGCAGGGTCAGTCCTTTCGTAAACAGACCCAATGACCTACCGTTTCAGCTGCCAGAGCCTCCTCTTCTGGCAGCGCCTTTGGGGGGAAGCTTGGCACTTTTCAAAGAAAATTGGAGTTTAATTACCCAAGACAGATGGGTATTGGATATCATACACCACGGTTACAGGTTTTATTTCCATACCTTGCCTCCTTTCAAAGGCATGCCGGGCGTTCCTCCTCAACAAAGAATAGAGGCTCACAAGCAAATCTCTCTGTTACTCCAAATAGGGGCTATACAGCGGTCCCTATGCCAGAAGTGGGCCTAGGATTTTATTCTCGCCTGTTCCTAGTACCAAAGAAGGGGAACACGTGGAGACCAATTTTGGATTTATCTATCCTCAACACTTATCTGGACATTCCCAAGTTCAAAATGTTGCCGTTACAACAGCTTTTACCTCTGCTGGGCAAAGATCATTGGATGGTAACTTTGGATCTCAAGGAGGCTTACCTTCATGTTCCTATCAGACTAAGTTGCAGGAAGTATCTGCGTTTTCGAGCTGGGACTTCTCACTATCAGTTCTCTGCATTGCCCTTTGGCTTATCTACTGCACCCAGAGTGTTCACGAAAGTTCTGGCTCCAGTGATAGCTTTCTTCAGGCTAAAAGGAATACAGATCTATCCTTATTTGGACGATTGCCTGATTCTGGCTCAAGGAAGGGACGAGCTTCTTCATCATTTGGAATATGTGATAGCAGTGCTAAGATGCCTAGGGTATTCTGTGAACGAAATAAAGTCCAGTCTAGTACCCTGTCAGGACATGTGCTTTCTGGGTGTAAGACTGAATACAGCATCCCAGATGGCCTTTTTGACCCCGGACAAACAAAAGAATCTCTCCCTTTACTTCCATCAACTATCTCATCAGTCCGGGCTGACTGCAAGGACAGTCCTTCAAGCCTTAGGGTTCATGGCATCTTGTATTCTGGTGCTTCCCAATGCCAAACTGCATATGAGGAAGCTGCAATGGTATCTCAAAAATGTATGGACACAGCACTGCCAGGATCTGGACACTGTCATTCAAATAATACCTTGCATTCAAAAGGAATTTTTGTGGTGGGCTCAGGAATGTCACCTAAACAAGGGACTCTCTGTGACCCGGCCAGAGGCGAGTCAGATTTTAACGACAGATGCCTCAGACAAAGCTTGGGGAGCTCATCTAAATGGAAAGTGGATACAAGACAAGTGGCCTGCCAGACTACAACATCTACATATCAACTTGAAGGAGATGTTAGCAGTCCAGTTTGCATTAATAGCTTTCAAGGATTTACTTCTTCCAGGGCAGGTGTTGATTCTAACAGACAACACAACTGTCATGTGGTACATCAACAAGCAAGGGGGAACACATTCTTATCCTATATGCAGGCAAGCAATGATTTTGTGGGAGACTGCTCTCAGTTTACAGCTCAATCTTCAGGCAAGGTTTCTGCCAGGAGCACAGAACTCATTAGCAGATGTGTTGAGCAGCAATTATGGATCCCCACGAGTGGAAATTGGATCCTCATGTATTTCAGAAATTGACAGTGTCATGGGGAACTCCAGACATAGATCTGTTCGCTTCTCCACTAAACCATCAGCTGCCAAAGTTTTGCATGAAAAGGTTTCATCCCACAGCTTGGAAAGTGGATGCTCTTTCTTTCAATTGGAGCAATCTTCATGTGTATGCCTTTCCACCTCTGCCTCTCCTCCCAAAGGTACTTCTAAAGGTCAGACAGGACAAGCCAAGGATGATTTTAATAGCTCCAGATTGGCCTCTACAGCACTGGTACCCATTACTGAGAAGTCTGGTCGGAAGCCTCCATGGCCTTTGCCTTGATTCCACACCTGTTGTCCCAGGAGGACAGTCATTTGCTCAATGTCAAACTTCACTCTCTTCACCTAACAGCCTGGCATATTCTGTTTTGAACCATAGAGGGTCTCAACTTCCACAACAAGTTTTGAATGTGATTTTGGAAGCTAGAAGGCCTAGTACAAGGAAAGTGTACGCAGATAAATGGAAGAGATTTTTATTTTGGAGTGCAGCAAAGGATTTTGATGTTTCTGAGCCTAATTTAAGTGTGGCTCTTCAATATCTTACTGAGTTACTGGACAAAGGTTTGTCCTTCTCTTCTATTAAGGTTCATGCTGCAGCAATTTCAGCTCACTATGACTGTGACCCACCATTGTTTTCTCATCCTTTGTTCAAGCAATTTCTTAGAGGGGCAAAGAATATAAGACCCCACGTAGAGCTCCTACTCCTGCTTGGGATCTCAATTTTGTGTTGGAGAAACCCACTCTACAACCTTTTGAGCCTGCAGCTACTACTGAGTTGAAATATTTATCATGGAAGACTGCTTTTTTGTTGGCCATTACCTCTGCAAGAAGGGTTTCTGAATTGCAGGCCCTTATGGCGGTTGAGCCTTTCTTAATTTTCCATAAGGATAGGGTATCTTTACGTACTAATCCTTCCTTTATGCCTAAAGTGGTTTCTAGTGTGGCTTTAAACCAAACTATTCATTTGCCTACTTTTTATGCAAATCCCCAAAATAAAGGGGAAAAGATTTTGCACACTTTAGATGTACACAGGCAGTTGCGATATTATTTGGACAGAACTAAAGGGTTCAGGCAGTCTCAGCAGTTATTTGTTTCTTTTGCTTTGAGTTCTCAGGGCAAGCCTGTGTCAAAACAAACTATTTCTAAGTGGATTGGGTTTTGCATTGCTTTCTGTTATTCCCATCATGGCAAGGAGATTCCAGCTGGGATTAGGCCTCATTCCACTAGGGCTACTGCCACTTGACAGCTTTTTGAGGGGTGGCAACCAAGGATATTTTGGAGGCAGCTACTTGGAGTTCAGTGCATACTTTCTCTAGGCATTATCACCTACCACTTTACTCTAAATCCAGGGCTGGTTTTGCCACTGCTGTTTTGCAGGGCATTTTGGCAGCTCCTGCTTCCTTATAGTTTGGCCATCCTCCCTTACCTCTGCTTTGGGATTCTACCCTAAGGACTGCAGCAATGTGAGATGAAGAACATAGTACAGTTTTGTACCTACCATAAATGTAGATGTTCGAAGATCCACATTGCTGCAGTCCAATTTACCCTCCCTCCTTCCCCTCTGTAGTTAGAGGTGGTTGTGTGTAAATATTGTGTATATTGTATATATTGTACATATAATTAGTGCAAGGGTGGTTGGTTGTTTGTTTGCTGTCTTTTGGTTTTGACCTTTATTTTTAGGGTCTTCTGACATCTGGGGCAAGAAAAGACTGAGGATATGACGTCGGTCATGCGCATTTGTACCCTGACGTCCTGATGTCAGTCAAATGCACCTTGACCGACGTCAGCCTTATACTTTGATATTCGGGCCGACCGAGGACAGCGGACTACCCAAGTGTAAGGACTGCAGCAATGTGGATCTTCGAACATCTACATTTATGGTAGGTACAAAACTGTACTTTTCCCTTTTATCATCATGATATCCATATTCTATTATATCCATATTTATAGACTTTTTGCATTAAAACCTGTTATAATTTAATTTTCATATATTTTCCTACAGTTTCCTTACTCTTTCACAGTTCAAAAACATGTTCTGTAGTTTCAGTTGCACCACAATAACTGCAAAGTCTTTCTTCTATCTTTTTATAGGGCATATTTACCTTTACTGGCAATTTCCTAATTGTAAGTCTCCATTGAAAATGTGCAAATTCGTAATATTTTTTTTACATTTCTCCATTCCTGCCTTTATGGCTTTTATTTTTTTTCTTTCTCTAAATGTTTCCATGGATATACGCAGTAAAATGTATTCATTATATTCACATACCATTCTTTTCTACTTTTTTGTATTACTTATTTTCCATAACCAATTTTTGTTTTGATATTCTTTTATTTCCTCACTCAAATATCCATTTCCTCTCTTTAGATTATCCACCCTATCCCAAATTTCTTTATATTTTTCTTTCATTATTATATCTATCAGACCCTTTTTAGTTTCCTTTAACTGTGTTAACACTTTATCAAACCTAATCCTCCTCCTTGTTTCTTAACATAAAGTGCCCCATTTTTACCATATTTAATCTGGATCCCCACATGAATGGAAACATCACTGACAAGAATTCTTTCTCATATTTTGCAGGAACCATAAACACATTCACTAAATATGCTATTTTACCAAAAAAAAATAACAGAATTTATCAAACATAGTTTCTTTCTATTCTTCAGCTTATATGTTCTACAAAATAAACATATATGTCTTGTTTTTGTATCATATTTTACAATTGTATTAATCTATATTGATCACTACCAAATTTTATACCTAAAATCACAATTTCTTCTCTATTAAACTGAATACCTCTTGTTTTTCCTACTAATCTTAAACTTTCACCTTTATCCTTATTTATACAAAGACCAATAACTTTTAATTCGTGATTACGTTTCTTAAAAGCTGTTGTCATCAATTCCTTTTTAGTTATTAAAACCATATCATCTGTGTAAGAAAACATTACTGGTACTTGAATTCCTTCTGTTTTATAGTTTGCTATTCTCAGAGTTAAAAGTATTTCATTCACAACTGTGTTCATATTTAATGCAAATAAAATGCTACTTGCTAGACAACCTTCTTATTCCACTTCTTGTATCTATTTCTTCACTTAATCAGGTATTTACTACTAATTTTACTTTATTATTTTCATATACTGAAGCAGATGTTTTTTATTATTTTATATTATACTTTTTTAAAATTTTCCATAAAGTTTCATGTTGTATCCTGTCAAATGCTTTATTCAAATCATCTGTCATGACTTTTAGTTCTGAATTTCTATTTATATTATCTATCATTTTCATAATTATTATTAAACATTCTTGTCTCCCTTTTCCTTTTGTTCCAAATATTGATTCATTTAATGATTTGTTCCCTTTATTTTCCAATTACTTCTCTATTATTTTCATAAATATCCTGTAAATCCACACTATTTACCATTATTGGTCTCCAATTGTTTATAATCTTCTTTTTCTCCTTTTTTCCAAATAAATTCCATAGCTCCAATACATATTTCTTTGTCTTTCACTACTATATCTAACCATTTAAAACCTATACAAAATACTTCTGCCAATGTAACATATCTTTGTACATGAAATATTAAATCCCATCCAACTTGGTCGCTGATTCCATATTCACTGTCTTTAGTACATTTTTCATTGCTTCCACTGTTATCTTTTTTCTAACCCCTCGTTATCTTCTTTAGTTAATTTTTTCACTCTACTTGCGTCTTTTTTCTGTCCAATACTTTAAAGAAGTCGTACTTATATATTATTTTATTATATCCATTATTTATTTTTGTGTTTTAACAGTTTCTTCTTTTTCATTTCTTATTTCTCTTTTTATTCTTCCATTTTCTTTTACAACTTTAAGTACGGTGTACCTCCTTTTTCTTCCCTTGTGATAAGTACCTTTGTTTAAACATTTTTTTATTTTTCTTCATTCATTTCAAATATCAGTTTTTCTCTTAGAAAAAACTTTTCTAGCTCTTATTACCCTTCTAAATACTACATGACTGACTTCATTATATTTTTGTTTCTCTTCTGTTTTTTTTTAATCTTTGCAATTCTAAAAGAAAAAGTTATACTTTTCTTTAAAATGTATCCAGGTCCATTTCCTATAAACACACTCATTTCTATATGATCTTTCCATAATTGTATAATCTTTTCTCTGTCTTCCTCATGTCTGTTTCATTTAATCTTTTAATACCCTAACCTATCATTTTTTTCTTGGATTCCTATCCAAATTGGCACATGGACTTAGAAGCCTATTACTTGTGTTCCTTTCTGTAAAATTTTCAAACTTTCTGGAATCATAAAATAGTCAATTTCTGTTCTTAAGTTGCTCCTTTTATAAGTCCATTGCCTGTTAGCCCACAAATATAATTTTCTACTTTTCAAAATCTCTGCTATTACTTTAACATCAGCCCCTTCTTCTGTTCTTCTTTTTCTTAAATCACAGTTGAAATTCTCCACTAATATTATTTGCATATCAGCACTCGCATAGTTAAAAATTCTTTTAAACATCAACTATCTCGCTTTTTATGCAACATATGCATACACTGCAATAACTGCATATACTGTTTCTTTTCCATGTCACGTCCAATACTTTTAATCTAAGTAACGTTACTAAAGTGCAATCCAATATTTTCTATTAGGTTTTTACTTAATATTCCAATGCCTGAACACATTTCTTTTCCTACATTACAAATATTACCTTCCCGTAATTCATTTACTTGTAATCTCTCCCCTTCTGTCAAAATTCTTGTGTCTTCTAATATTACAATATCCATCTCAAGCATTTTATACCATTCTAATACTTCTAGCCTTCTTTTAACATTCTTTATACTGTTCACATTTATAGCTAAAATTCTCACCTTTTTATATAATTATTTTTCCTTCCTTTGCCTTTATTTTTCTCTCAAACCTTCATTCTTAAATATTTGTTTTCTATATTTTAATATTTTCCCAGTACAATTATTTTACCCTTAATCATCACCCAATTAATATCTTCCTCTTCACTTGAAATTTACCTTTTCTTCCTCCCCTTTTATCCATAGTCTTTTTTTCGTTTCCTAACCCCTTACTCTGTCATTATGTTTTCTTCCTGCTCTTTTTCTTGTTCCACTTCTGTATTATATTCTTCAACTCTTTTTTGCTCATATTCATATTTCCCCACCCCATTTCCTTTTTATTTTCCTTACAATCCATCAATGAATGTCCTTTTTTTCACATTTTACACATTTCAGTTCACAATTTTTCACTTTACCACCCATTTTTACCACAAATGTAACATTCTCTTATCACAATTACTAATTCAATGATCATTTTTACCACAAAAGAAACATGTTTTCAGTTGTCCCAATATTTCACAGTCTCTGTATCCTTCTACATTTATCATACTTGGAATATGTATTACAATTTCATTTTCATTTGCAATACAACATTCCCAACCCCAGTCCATAAACCTCTATTATGTATTTTTGTAATGTCTATAACATCTATGCACACTGTCTTTGAATACTTTTTTCTACTTCAGTTTGAAACTGTACATAACTTTTCTTTTTTGTCTCTGTTAATGCTTGAATAACATATAAATTCCATGGACTAAAATTCTTTATTTCATATTCTAGAATTTTTTTCCATATAATGCCCTGTTTCAAATAAAATGTCACAAAAATAGTTATTAGTATGAATAAATGCTCTTACTAGGAGATATATCCAAGGGCAATATAATATTATCCCAAATTTCATACCCATCAAGTTTTCTCCTTATTAATGTTTATTCTTACTAGAAACTCCTTCCTCCTCATATCCATGTTCTTTTCTTCCCTCTTTTCTCCTTCTCTCATGGTTTGCCCATATGACTTCCTCATATCTTTTTTTATTTGTTCCACCACTTCTTGCTGAATCCTGTCCATGATTTCTCCCCATGGCACCACTTTCACTTTCTAGTTCACTCCGATTAATTAAATCATTTAAATTCATATCCAGCAACCCTCCCAATTGTTGGGTTGTAATAATACATCCCTGCTGCAATCCACTGTCTCCCTCAAACAGTCTGTCCTGGAACAGCAATTCTGTGTCTTGTGAAGATTCATCAACTTTCCCTTCAGTCTCATCCCTCACCTCTCCATTCTTCTTCATTTTGAACTTCTGCTTCTCTCCTTCACATATTCTTTCCTCTAACATTTTTTGTGAGAAGGGTCCACTGCCTTTACACTTAAACCATCCAATTCTTGTTCCATTTCTTTTTCAACAACCTCTTCCATACCACAAACACTCACCATACCCCTTTCTGCTTCTCTGACCATCCTCTGTGCCTGGTCAAGAAGCAGAAAGTGCTACATCAAACAGCATCCTCATTCAAAAAGACTAGGGGAAGTTCCCAGATGTCCAGGCAAAATTTCCCCTAGAAGTACAAATACTACCTTCGGTCTCCCCTGAAAAGAGAATACTAGCTTAGTTGGACTCTCCCAGTCAACAAAGGACAAATAAAAATGATGATAATAATAATAAAGATAAATCAAAGAGTAATGCAGACAGCTGATAATGTGACTCAGAAACACAGAACCCTAGAAATTGCCAGAAGCCAATGGTTATGTAAATGTGGTAGTAAGCATCTTTTAGGTATAGAGTTCCCAAGTAACTCTTGTAAGGAATGAGGGGTAACAGGCTCTGTAAAGTCAACATTTTGAACTTTGGAACTTTCACATACACATTTAGAAATGAAAGATCTAGAAATGGTCTATAACAGCCCTCTTTCTTTGGTACCAGAAACATTCTGGAGTAGAAAGCCTTTGCCTCTTTGATTTAAATGCACTGGCTCTGTAACTGCTTAGTATATAAAGACTGAAGAACCTAAATAATAAAGTAGACTTTTGTTAATTAAACTTATCATAACAGCAGATGATTGAATGATCACTGCTCTAGTAACCTAAGCTATAGGATATAACAGTTTGCCAGCTTCCAAAGCTTCAGGGCAAATTCCACCCACCCAAATCATTAGTCATCTCAAGCTGAGCTGACAAAAAAAGACATATTTGCACCAAACCCTTCAGAGCTTTCATGTCAGGTCAAAGAGGGAAGGTGAAGTCCTGAGAGGACATTGATAGGAAAAAAAAATACATGTCTACACATTGGCATAAAAAATACCCCCCCCCCCAAAAAAAAAAGAGGGATGGAGGGAGGGACCCGGCTACTGCAGCAGTGATCATTCTGTTCTGTAGTCATCTACTGTTATGGTAAGTTTACTTAAACAACTGTACTATGTTCATACTGATCACTCCACAGTAGCCTAAGCTATAAAGGCAGATTACCACAGTTTAGAACTAGAAGGTGGAAGGGGAAGGGTCCAGGAGACCCCAGAGAATGGTCCTAGAAAAGTCTATCAGCCCTGGAGAGGGAATCTAGTTTATAGTGCTTTGAAAAGTATGCACAGAGGACCAAACTGCTTCTGGAGCCCAAACCATTCAAAAAGTCATAGACGAAGCCAAGGCTTCGGTATAGTGTGCCTTGGCCCTACCTTGAATAGTTTTGTTGTGGTGAAATAACAAAATATAATAGTCCAAGACAGCTATTTAAAATAAGTCTGCTTTGACACAGATTGTTACCTCTTCTTATCTTCACAAGAAATGAACACCTGTTTGGAAGTTCTGAAAGATTTTGTTCTGTCAAAATAGCACATGAGATGTCAATGGAAATCCAAGGTACAAAGTATCCTTTCTCCCTCATTTATGTTCTGGAAAGAAAATTGGAAGATGGAGAGTTTGGCTTAAAGGAAACTCAGAAACCACTTGAAGGCATAAAAGAAGGATCATTTGTCAAAGAAACCCTGTTTCTCTGGAAAATGAGATAAGGTTGACCACCATAAGAGCTTGCAACTCAGATACTCTTTTTCTAGAAGTCATAGCAATCAGCAAAACTGTTTTCCATGTTAAGAACCTCAAGTCAGCCAGATGAGCTGATTCAGACAGACCATGTGTTAGCTTCTTTAATACAAAGTTAAGATCCCAAGGAGGAGCTAAGCTTCTTATGTAGGACCCCTTTCAATAACATTTTTACATAATAATGCATTGAAATATAGG
This sequence comes from Protopterus annectens, assembly GCF_019279795.1. NCBI lineage: Eukaryota > Metazoa > Chordata > Ceratodontiformes > Protopteridae > Protopterus > Protopterus annectens. The sequence goes on along the minus strand of NC_056726.1, from coordinate 1,577,389,890 downwards.
GATTTGTGGACACACATGCTGAAATGGCTGACAGATGAACCTTGATAGAAGAGTAAGATAGGCCATAAGATAGTAATTCACGCAAATACTCCAAAATCAGAGAAACACTCACCTTCAATGGGTGCTGGTGCTATGTTGGTACCAACTAGAAAACCTTTTTAATTTGCTTATATATGATTTTCTAGCAGCATGCTTTCTTGCTTCCATTAATACCTGCTATGTCTCCTTCAGAAAATAGGTACATAAAAAGTATTAAGACCCTGTCATCCAGGAAGTTAGTTGTAGTTTGGGGACAGGGTGTATCAAAGACCCATTTTCTTGTGTGGGTTAATCCAGTCTGTGAGGAAGCTTGCAGTAATTGTCACGACCAGTTTCAAAAGAAGGGAGAACTATTTTGCCTAGGTAAGAAGGGAGACATCACAGTAATCTTTGGGGAATTCCTTCTGAATCTTCAGAGTTACAGTGGATATCAGTGGAAAGGGTGGAAAAGCATACAGGAACATTACTGTCCAAGGAAAAGAAAAGGAAAGAAAATGCATCTGTTTTCCAGGCCTCCTTGCTGGAGTCCTTGAACAGAATTTTGCCAGTTGATTGTTTAAAGTGGCAAGAAAAAAGGTCTACTTGAGGAATTCCTCACAGATGGATCAAATCTTGGAAGGCTCACCGATCCAATTTCCATTTACGAGGGTTTGTCTTTGTCCTGTTCAGCTTGTCTGTCGCACAGTTTTGCTCTGACAGAATGTACAATGCCTGTAGAGTAAGATTGTGCTGTGAAGCTATATCCCATGCTAACATAGCTAGTCGGCAAAGTGGGTTAAATCTTGTTTACCCTTGCTAGTTTAAGTGCCACATTACTGTGGTATTGTCTGTAACTACTTGAAGAGGTCCTGGGAACTACAGATAATGCAGAGAGTTGAGAGCCTTTATAAGAGCTAGCACCTATGTTATGTTTTTGTGCTTTTGTCTGTCCATCTTAGGATCATAGGAGGTTACTAGGCTAATGGCCCTGGGGCCCTTACAAGCCTAGCCAAGAGTCTATCCCCAAAAGAAACCTCAGTCAGCACCTGTCACCCCTGTGAATGAGGGACAAAGTTGGAACCCTGGGACAAATTTGTGATTTCTCATCCACACATCAAGGTTGCGATTGAAGAGGGTCAGTGAGGTGCTCTGTTTGACATGTATGGGAAATCTATTCCAGAGATGGGGCAGCCTCTGGGAGACAAACTCTCTCTCCAGCAGGTTTTGTTGATGTCACATACTAGAATTAGGCGTATTGAGCGGGTAATGCGCGAAGAGTTAGACTTACGGATATGGAGCATCTCTAGTAGGGCAGAGTCCAACATTGCCTTGTAGGTGAGACACAGATCACCTCTGAGCAATCTGTTTGATACTGAGTAAAGTGATAGTGATTTGAGCCTGTCTGCATAGGACAGGTGTTGGAGACCATGGATCCTCTTTGTGAGGTATTTCTGTGGTTTTTCCAGTTGGTGCAGGTGTTTGAAGAGGTACGTTCCAAATGGGGTGTTATACTCAATTATAGGTCTAATGAGGGAGGAGTACAGAGAGGTAATAACCTTCTTTTTTCTGGATGCAATCCCTTTAATTATGAGATGAACCAAGTAAAAGGCTTTTCTGACCACTGCCGCCACATGATGGTCGAATGTGAGATTGTTGTTAACCTGAGTACCCCGGTCTCTCACCATGGGTTGTGTGCTTAGGGGGTTGCCGCTGATGTGGTAATCAGTAGTGGCCATGTTTTTGCCAAATGGTATGATAATACATTTTTTACATTTAATTTAAGACCATGACTTTGGTGCCAATTATTTGTAGCTGTGAGACCCTCATGCAGTATGTTAACATTATTTGGGGACTCAATGACTGCACCCAACTTAGTCATCCATAAACTTGGTCAGCCACAGGCCCTTTGTCTCCACCAGTAGGGGTCCCAGGACAGATCCCTGGGGAACACCACCAGTGACAGGTCTGCTGTCGGAGGTAGTGGGGCCTATTTTGACCTTGTAGGCTCTATCTGTGAGCCAGTTGGCCACCCATCTGATGATATAGGGATTAACACCAGGTTGTGTTAGCTTTTTGAGAGATGTTTCACTTTTATTCTTGACACAGATCTCAAGCAAAGTCCAAGATGTCTATAGTGACTGACTGCTTTGGAGCAGAAGGGGAAGGGAAGACCTGGATTCAGAGAAATTTGATGTCGCCACCAAGTGAATCTGTATACAAATAAAAATTCAAAGTTTAATTTTTGACATCATCTGAGAGGTTTTACGATTGCCAGACAGCAACCCTGGAAACGGTATCTATAGAGTCATAAATACACTTCGAACAATGAGCAGTGACCCGAGAAACAGAAGAAATGAGACTACACAAAGCAGATTTTTTCCTCACAAGACTAAACAGCCAAACTTTTCACATACTTTCACAAGTCAGTTTAAGCTTTAATGTATGAGCATGACAGTTTAGAATTCTAAAACACAAAGGTACAGAAGCATACGCTTATCATACCAATAGCTTTACCACCTTTGTCAAAAGGAGGATTATAATTAACAAAATGCTTGGTAGCAGCTGGACTAACTAAAAATACAGCTGCCAGGTCAGATTTTTTCAAAACTTGAAAGACTGAGGAACTTTGTTTATTATATCTGCTTTCTTAGAGGCAGCAGGCTGGCTGTCGTAGAAACTACAGGCTGTGACAAACACATCAAACAATGCTGACAACACTGGGGGGGGGTTGTGGAAATTCCAGTTGGAGCAATTAATAGTATTTTCTGAGGGACTGGGAAACTTAAATGTTCTCCCTTTGAGAGGACTAGCTCATTCTGGAAATACTCTCAGGAAAAAGTGAATCCCTCACAGGGAGAGTCAGATACCATATTTGCCTTAGAATCTGAATCAGAAAATGAGTTAGTACTGCATCTGTCCTTTCACATTCCCCTACAGATTCCCAATATTGAAACTCTTCAGGGAAAAAGGAATCCCTTTTTTTCTTTTACCAGAAACCACTTTACAAGAAGGGTTAATAGCCAGTACAGGACCACAAACTAATCCCAACAAATTATTCCTATCCAGAGGAACTATTAGAAGTGTTTAATTTTCTCTCTCTTTTGATAGGGGAAAATTAAGGAAACAGACATAAAATTGCTAGCAATAGCTTCCCCATGGATGGGCACTTTTATTCTAGCTAACCAGGGACACATTCCTTGCCACTTCTCCCATGACTGACAAGAATGCCTCTCCCTTACCCAATGAGGGACCCCAATAGGGTGCACAGGATATAGCTAAACCTTGGTCCAGGATGGCTGTATGGACAACACCAGAGGGTTTTCTGAAGGGAAAAGATGAGTGGTCTGTGGAACCAGCTTTGGTTACAGAAGAGTCACCCACCTGTGGCAAATTATCATCTTGCCGTGATGCCAAAGGCTGCACAGTTATCTTTTTCTTTTTGTAGCTGGAAGAAGTTCAGACCAAGGGACCAGTACTTGGTTCCATGACCAAGCTAAAAAAGGTGCTCGTTTCCCAAGGAAGCTTAGTAGCAATAGTCGGTAAAGCAGCAAAGTAGTAAAAAAGTAACTTTTTCCCCCACACAAAACACAGTGAAAGGCACTTTAAACATTTCCCCAGTCTCAAAAAAGTAAAATAAGCAAATGTTATGTACTAATCATAATGACAGATTCTTTCATTCATGTCCGTATGATAAGACATAAGGGTCCTCGAAATTGCTTGTTGGATCTGATTTGGCAACTTCAATGCTCCAGCCTTGAGCCTCTTCAGAACTGTTTTCTTTCCCCTAATGCATCTGTTCCTAAATGACCATATCATTATTAAGTCTTTAGAACTAAGACAGAAATATAGACAAGGACTAAGCTCCAAAGAGAAATTAATAATCCTTCAAGTCTTAGAAGAGAAGTACTGGGGATGAGTACAAGGGATGGTGGGAGGGTTGTAGTGTCAGATGGACATGAGTGATGAGACCTACCATCACGGTGACTGCATAACTTTTACATCCTATTCATTCAGTCCTTCCGATCCAACATATGAGTCAGAATCCCCAGCTACAAACCTTCCTGAGTGGCCTCATGACAGACCTTTTAGAATGGTAGAGCTGAAAGAAGCTTGAGCTGTGGAGAGGCAATCCAACCTGTAATGGCTAATAAATGTATGTATGCACTGGGGATCAAGTAGCTTCATAACAAATATTGTTAACTGATGAAGATCTAAAGAAGGCCATGGAATTAGCTACAGCTGTGGTGGAGTTTGCCTTGGGTTTACTTGCTAAGGTCTTTTTCTGGTTAGTATAAATGAAAATTATACAATAGGACAATCACCTAGATAGTGAAGCTTTAGAAACATGTTGTCCCAACTTCCCAGAAGCAAAGGATATAAAGAGTTGGGCATCTTTCCTAAATGGTTTACACTAACATTAGAATAATAAATACAACAGCACACAAGATTAAATTTTAGTGAAAAATCTAACACACTTTTCAACTATCAAATATGCAGAATAAACTCTATCTGATAGAAAAAAACCTAAACACACAACCAACATGAGTTCTCTCTCTCTCTCTCTCTATATATATATATATATATATATACATATATTTATAGACACACACACACACACAGTAATGACTGTAGCATTGACACACACAGTAATGAATGTAGCACAACATATTGCGACAGACTGCAATGGTGAGAAACACCCTAACAGATGATAGAGAAAGATAGGTTTTTAGCTTAGTTCAGAAATAAAGAAATATATATAATCATAAGGGTTACACAACTAAACAAGAAATATGCCACAATACAAACTTTATCTCAGAAAAAAATCAAAGCTATGAGGTGGAGCACCTAGCTGCCCATATCTACATTCATTCACAAAGGTGGCAAACAGCCACTCAAAGAGGCTTAAGGCTCCATGGAGTACTGATATTGTCAGATCGAATCTAAGAAGTGGCACTGAAGACTAATATGTCAGATCAGACACACTGAATTAATGGGATACACAGTTTCTCCACAGAAAATATAGTTTTAAACAACTTTCATCAACCTTCTTACCACAAAATTGTGTCTCTTGTTTAAAAATACATAAAATCTCAGAAGAAAATCAATAAAAAATATGCTTTCTTAGCTTAAAAGTAGATGTTTTTTTCAGAAAAACTTAGTTTAAACAAGTTACAATGTAATGTGGAAGGTTTTTCCCTAAAAGGGACTATCTGTACAGCAGTGGAAAAACGTTAGCTGACCATCAGTTTTTGAAAGTCGACACAGGAGCACTCTTTTCAGCAGCAGGAAAGCTCTGAAGGGTTTGGTCCCCAAATCTATCTTTTTATTCAACTCAGCTCAAGCTAATGACTTGGGCACGTGGAAGGTGCCCCAAATCTTTGGAAGCTGGCAGGCTGTTATATTTTATGCAGGATATAACCCATACAGCTTACGCTAATTTAGAAGGTTGAAACAAATTCTGTTTGTTTGGATGGAAAAACCAAAATACACGGTGCTATGTGTAATCTTCTTGCCCCCCACTTTTAACCG
>NC_056726.1:1577339632-1577383843 GCF_019279795.1 Protopterus annectens | reverse complement strand
TTGAGGATTAGGGAAGAAGGTTGGCAAATGGATGGATGACAGAGCCACACTGGACACCACTTTGGGCATAAAGGGTTAGCCCTGAGGGTAACCCTGTCGGCATGGAAAATAATGAAAGGTTCCACAGCTATGAGTACTTGCAGCTCAGACACTTTTCTAGCTGAAATGATGGCTAAAAGCAAGGCTGTTTTCCAAGAGAGGAATTTTAACTCTGCTGATGCAGCAGGTTAAAAGGGGGGGGGGGGGTTGAGTTTTTCCAGTGCAAAGTTAAGGTGCCAAGCAGGGGTGGGTGCTCTCCTTGCTGGCCTTAAGTTGTTTGCCCCATTCAGGAACTGTTTGATAAGACAGTGCGAGAAGAGAGGTGGCTCAGTGTTGTAATAAGCAAAAATGGCTGAGGCATATATATTAATGAAGAACAGGCCTTTGTGGAGTAGATCTGCTAGGTAATCTAGGATAAGAGGCAGAGAGGGCAGTGTTGTGTCCTCTCCTTTAGATTGAATCCATGAGCAGAACCTTTTCCACTTATCAACATATGATTTTCTTGTATTGGGTCTTCTGGCTTCAAGAATGACATCCAGCACCTGTTTGCTTAAGGATGCTGTGGGAGAATTCAAGGAATAAGCCAGACTGCAAGATTTAGGGTTTGCAGTTGTGGATGCAGAATCTGTTACTTCCTGCTGAGAGAGGAGGGTTGGATTCTTGTGTAGGTGCCAGGGTAGCACCGATGTCAGGCTGCGCAGAAGTGGATACCAGTGTTGGCGTGGCCAGTCCAGGGCAATCAACTGCCCTTGGTCTGTCCTGCTTTATCTTGAGTAATACTCTGGAAAGGAGGGGCAGAGGGGGAAAGGCATAGATTGAGAGATTTACCTACTGAAAAGATATGGCATCCACTTTCCAGGCCCTGCTGTGAGGATTCCTGGTGCAGAATTTGCTGAGCTGGTGGTTGAAGGATGCAGCAAAGAGATCCACCTCTGGGGTCCCCCATTTCTGAATTAGAAGGTTGAAGGTGCTGTGCTCCAATTGCCACTCGTGTGGGTCTAGGAGACTTCTGCTTAAGTCGTCTGTCACTAAGTTTTGTTTGCCTGGCAGGAATTGAGGTTGCAGATGTACTTGAATGTCCAAGGCAGTGTTCCACAGGGGTCATGGCTAGCCTGCAGAGTGGGTAGGAATAGGTTCCCCCTCTGCTTGTTGATGTACCACAGAATGGTGGTGCCCGTTTTTATTAGCAGTTGTCCTGGAAAGATTAGGGATCTGAAAGCTGTCCGGGCATTCTGAACAGCTAGCATCTCTTTTTGGTTGATGTGCAGATGAATCTGACTTGGGCGCCAGCGGCCCTAAATACACTTTGTCCATGTGTGCCCCCCAAGCATAGTCTGATGCATCTGTGGTTAGGGTCTGGGCGGCTTCGGGTTGAGTAAATGGCAGTCCCTTGTTGTGGTTGCATGCTTCTGCCCACCAGAGGAACTCTGTCCTTAGGTAGGGTATGACAGTCTTTTCCAAGTCCTGAGAATGTTGGCAACAAAGACTTTTTAAGTACCATATGAGTTTCCTCATATGCAGTCTTGCACATGGAATCAGCAGTATACATGAGGCCATGAACCCTAGGGCTTGCAGTATTTTTCTTGCAGATAGCTGGGTTCTGGTAGCCACTTGTTTGAAGTAGTCTGCCAGATAGACTTGTTTTTCTGAGGTGAGTACTGCCATCAGGGAAGTTGTGTCCAAGCTTGCTGCCAGAAATGCAACCTTTTGACCGGGTACCAGTTTTGATTTCTTTTCTTTGATGGTGTACCCCAAGGAGGTGAGAAGGTTTTTCACAAATATCAGGTGCTGCAGCAGCAATTCCTGACTGTCCACCTGAATCAGGCAGTCGTCAAAGTACGGGTAAATTTGGATATTTCTCTGCCCTCAGTATGCAATGGCTGGAGCCAGGCATTTTGTGAATACTCTGGTCGCAGTAGATAAGCCAAAGGAAAATGCAAAGAACTGATAATGCATAGACCCTGCCCTGAAACGTAGATATTTCCTTCATGATTCCCTTATGGGGATAAGCAGATAGGCTTCCTTCAAGTCTAGGGTGACTAACCAGGCATCCTTGGCTAGCATAGGAAGAAGCTGCTGTAGGGTAAGCATTTTTAATTATGGTACCACCAGGAAGGTGTTGAGAATGGAAAGATCCAGGATTGAGCACCAACAGCCCTCTTTCCCCGAGTACCAGGAAAAGCCTGGAGTAGAATCCTTGACCCCTCAGTTTTACTGGAACCGGCTGAATTGCTCTAATATTGAGTAGGGAAAGTACTTGGTTTATCGGCCTCTGCCCACTGGTTTGGAGGAAGGTCTGGCAACCTGCTTGGGGGTTGGCAGTGATGTGAAGTAAAATTTGTACCCCTGGGATACAATGTTGAGGACCCACCAGTCCTGAGTGATGCACATCCAGTTTTTTGCATGAAGGGCAAGTTTTCCTCCTAGGGGCATAAGCAATTGGGCAGGGCTGGGGAGTTGAGTAAAGAAGTCATTGTGAGCTTTTTCCATATGGAGGTGGCTTACCACTCCCTGCTTTAGGGGTAGGGGCACTCCATTGCTTAGATCTCTGCATACCCTGAGACTGTAGTCTGGGGTGGTCTGTTTCTCCTGGGTCTGGTTTCAGAAGGCCTGGAGAGGGCTGGAAAGGACCAGTATTTCGAAGGGCAATGCCTACTGAATCTAAGGGGTTGCACTTGTAAGAATTCTTTAACAGTCTGCATAGACAGCTTTTTCTCCCATCTTTTTAAGAACCTCTTCTGCTGTGGTGCCAAACAAACCGTCCTTATTCAAAGGAGCGTCTAGTAATTTTGATTTGACATGGTCCGGCAAGGTCTGCTCTTTAGCCAAGCAAGTCTTCTCAGTACAGAGCCAGTGACAGCTGCCCGGCAAGATGCTTCTAGGGCGTCAGCCACACAGCAAAGTATGCTTGCTGACTTGGCTTGCAGAGTGCATAAGCTCCTGCAATTCTTTATTTTCTGCACAGTCAGAAAATATTGCCACTTTTTGTTTAATAAGTTCCATAATATGTTGCTGGTACTCCAGCATGTGAAACTGACAATTTAATGCCCTAATAGCAAGAGTTGCACAGGTATATACCTTCTTACCCTAGCTGTCCAAAGCTCTGGAATCCCTGTGCAAAGGGGTGGGATTCTTGGCTGTAGTAGCCTTGATACCTTTAGGCCCCATGGAAATGATTTCTGGGTCAGCAGTAGGATTCTTGAAAATAAAATTAGAGTGTCAGATACTCTGTAGTACCTGTTTTGTTTCATAGGGGCAGGAGGTAAAAGTGTCAGGTGTAAGACTGGATTCCATAAAAAACATCATCCACAACATCCAGGACAGGGGGTATTGCTAAGGGTCTGTGTTCAGGCAACTCTAGAAATTCTCAGTCTCTCTTTTTGGACTGAGGATAGTCTTGGCATTCCCAGTGGAAATGCTCTCATGAGGTATGAAAGGTTTCACCAAAAGAAAAATCCTCTGGAGGGGAGGCAGAGGGAATGGATTCCTCTGCCTCTGAATCCTCATAAGCAGATAAGGGCATGTCTTCATAATCAGAAATTTCATGGTCAACAGACTCCTGGTCTGTAGAAACTTAAGGGGACTGGACTCTCTTGGCAAGGGAAGGCCGACTTCCCCTAATCAGCGTAATGAGGTCTTTAGCCATTATAAGCATTTGTTTTTGTGGCATGGGAGCAGACGCATGAGCTTTGCTCGTCAGTTTTCTAGGCGTAGTGTATACTCTGGGCCTAAGAAACTCTGTAGTTTTGGTTAAAAAAGTCATCTGAATCTAACATCGGTTAAGGGAATAACTGTCTCAGAAGCCGGTGCCTGCTCAGCGGCTCTGGATCCATCCAAGGTAGAGACACCTGCAGGTTCCATAGTGGAGTCTTGTGGCATACCTGACACTGAATGGGTCTCAGTAGTGGCCTGCGAATCCACTGAAGCGGGCATCAGGGGCTGCGAAAGCACCTCACTGAGTACCGGCGGACTGGCGACTAGCTTAACTGAAGCGTCGGCAGTTTTGGACCTATGCGGTATGTCTCTGTCTTTATCTTTACGTTTTTCTGAATATCGGTAGTCTGATGGCTTACCGAGGCCATTTCAGAATACGGAGATAGAGAACGAAAGAATTTAGCAACAAAGAGAGCCCGACGACAAATGGTTTGGGCATTAAATAAGGCACAAAACCTACAGCAAGGGACGCTGTGGTCTGGGCCTAAACAGGTGAAGCAGTGTAAGAATGAAAATCTCTGAGGTATTTACTTTCCACAGGCAAGACAATTGTTAACTTTTTCTGACATCGGTTAGAGCAAGAAAAAAGGATTCCCAAAGGGGTACTTAGTTTTAGAAGACTTCAGGATTACTACATTCGTAAATGAAAATTCAGGTAGTGGCCGACCAGCACTTGCTAACTGCTTCTGCTTCAGGCTCCGCAGCAAGAAAGACTAATGTAATGGCATCGGCTGCCTGTTTTTATACCCCCCGACGACCTGACGTCAGTACTGGAGAGACAGCATCCGACGCAGAAATACTAAGTCTCTGGTATTCGGGCCGACTGAGGGCTACCTGCAGGCAGATAAAGTACAGTTTTGTACCTACCATAAATGTAGATGTTCGAGTGCTAATACAGCTGCAGTAATCACAGATGGGTTCTCTGCCGTCAGGCGGGTCCTCGGTCGGCCGAATTCCAAAGTCTTGGTCCAGCGTCGGTTGCCGTCACTCTCTTCCCTGACGTCAGTGCGACAGGGGTATATAAGACACAGCAGACGCCATATTCTTCAGTCTTTTCTTGCCCCAGATGTCAGGTGCCCCCAGAAGGAAGGCAATACATAAATTATATACATATATATATATATATACATATATATGTATATATATATATATATATATATATATATATATTTATTTTCAAGCAATGCAATGTAATCAAAAAACACTAGTTGCAAGCAAATACATCATAGAATTATAACCCCAAATTAGGTTGCAAGAGAAGGTGTTAGCCACTAGTCCTTTACCAAGAGGGGAAGGAGGGAGGGAAACCTGTACTGCAACTGTATTAGCACTCTAACATCTACATTTATGGTAGGTACAAAACTGTACTATGTTCATCGTGCATACAGCTGCAGTAATCACAGATGGGTGGAATCCCAAAGCTACGCACAGGGTGGTAGGCACTAGGTGGAAAGTACAGTTTTGTACCTACCATAAATGTAGATGTCCGATAGGCATGCATCTGCAGTCCTTACAAATGGGTTGTCCTGTCGTCAGGCAGCCCTTCGGTCGGCCGGATTCCAAAGTCTGGGTCTGGCCTCGGCTGGTGTCGCACTTCACCCGACGTCACAGCTGCAGTTCTTCGGGTATAAAGGCATCAGCCGACGCCATTTTCCTCAGTGTTTCTTGCCCCAGATGCCAGGTGCCCTCTAGGAAGGCTAAATTTGGATAAATGCAAATGGTTCCAAATAGTAGAGAGCAAACAAAAATAAGCATGTATGTACATATATACAAACAAATACACCATAATAGATTCCCCAGCCAGCTACAAGATGGGCAAATACCCTAGGAGTACCACAGAGGGAAGGAGGGTGGTAATCCTGACTGCAGATGCATGCCTATCGGACATCTACATTTATGGTAGGTACAAAACTGTACTATGTCCTTCAAGGATGCATCTGCAGTCCTTACAAATGGGTAGAATACCATAGCCAAACTGGCGGAGGAGGAGAAATAAGATTATGGTGTAGTTAAGATCCCTTGCAAAACAGCAGTGGCAAAACCTGCTCGGGATCTGGAGTATAAAGGTAAATTATAATGCTTGGCAAATGTATGCACGGAGCTCCAAGTAGCAGCCTCTAAAATGTCTTTGGTAGCCACTCCTCATAGAAAAGCTGTGGTAGTGGCTGTAGCCCTTGTAGAGTGAGGCCTGATGTTTTCTGGAGTTTTCTTCCCATGGTAGGAGTAACAAAATCTAATGCAATTTCCTATCCACTTAGAGATTGTCTGTTTTGAAATTGCTTTTCCTTCCATTCCTGTTGCATAGGCTACCAGTAGCTGGTCAGTTTTTCTATTGCTCTTGGTCCTGTCCAGGTAGTAGCGTAATGGTCTATGTACATCCAAGGTATGCAAAAGTCTTTCTCCCCTGTTCTGTGGGTTGGGGAAGAATGTAGGTAGGTGGATAGCTTGATTTAAAGATACCCTGGAGACCACCTTTGGCATAAAAGTAGGATTTGTTCTCATGGACACTATCTTGACGGAAGATCAGGAAGGGCTGTACTGCCATTAATGCCTGTAGCTCAGATACCCTTCTTGCTGAAGTGATTGCAAGCAGGAAGGCAGTTTTCCATGATAGGTATTTTAATTCTGCTGTTGCTGCTGGTTCGAAAGGAGGGAGTGTCAACTTTTCTAGCACAAAGTTCAAGTCCCATGCTGGCAATGGTGGCTTCCTAGGTGGTTTTACATTTTTAATTCCTCTCAGAAACTGCCTGAGCAGAGGATGTGAGAAGACTGGAGGATCCAAGTTGTATTCGGCTGAAATAGCTGATGCATGAATCTTAATGGAAGAATAGGACATGCCGTTGTGGAAGAGCTCTGCCAAGTATTCCAGGATGTTGGCTATGTTTACCAGTGACACATTTTCTCCTTTTGCAGAACTCCAAATGTGATATCTTTTCCATTTTGCTGAATAATTTTTTCTTGTTGAGGGTCTGCGAGCCTCCAAGATAATGTCTTTAACCCTTTGGGATAAATTTGGGTTATTTGGTGTTATGCAATGTTCCAGGCAGTCAGCTGCAGTGTTTTCAGGTTTGGGTGCAGGGTGTTGTAGTTGTTCTGTGTTAACAGTAAGGGAACTAGGGGTAGAGGCCATATTTGTTCCCGAGACATGCTCCTCAGTAATGGGTACCAATGTTGCCTTGGCCAGTCCGGAGCTATCAGGATGATCCTTGGACGGTCCTCTTTGATCTTCAATAGCACCTTGTGCATCAAAGGAAGTGGTGGGAATGCATATGCTGTCAGGTTTTTCCAACTGAAAGATAGGGAGTCCACTTTCCAAGCAAGAGGGTGGTACGTCCTTGTGCAGAATTTCTTCAGTTGGTGATTGCGTGGGGATGCAAATAAGTCTATTTCTGGTAGTCCCCATTTTCTTGTAATGGTTTTGAAGATGTCCGGATGCAGCATCCATTCGTGGGCATCCGTGGTAGTTCTGATTAGTATGTCTGCCAGAATGTTTTCTTTTCCTGGCACAAAAATTGCTTGTAACTGAATGTTGAAGCTCAGGGCCACATTCCAGAGGTCCATTGCCATCCGCATAGAGGGTACGAATGTGTGCCTCCCTGTTTGTTGATGTACCACATAACTGTGGTGTTGTCTGTCCTTATCAACAGTTGACCTTGTCGAAGAAGTGGTCTGAATGTCTGAATTGCCAGTTTTACTGCCAGCATTTCCTTTTGATTTATGTGTAGGTGCAGTTGGTCTTGAGTCCATAAGCCTTGTATGCACTTGTCCAGCATGTGCGCCCCCCAACCGAGGTTTGAGGCGTCCGTTGTGATGGTCTGGCTTGGTTGAGTGCTGTGGAAGGGCAGTCCTTTGTTTGATTGACAGGCCTGAGCCCACCACTGGAATTCTTGCTTCAGGCATGGGATTTTTGGAATTTGGGTTTCTAGGTTGTGCTTGTGCTGAGACCATAAATTCCTTAGGTACCACTGTGACTTTCTCATATGCAGTCTGGCATGTGGAACCAATATTATGCAGGATGCCATGAAACCCAAGGCTTGCAGGACTTCTTGCTGTTAGCTGGTTCTTCTTTGTTAATGCCAAGTAGAAGAGAGGTAGTTGCTCCTGTTTTTCTACTGTTAGGAATGCCATTTGTTTTGATGTGTCCAGTTCTGCACCCAAAAAGGTTATCCTTTGGAATGGTATCAGCCTTGACTTTTTTATATTGACTGTGTATCCCAGAGCTTGCAGTAGATAAATGACCCTTTTCAAGTCTTCTGCTAGCTTGTTTTTGTTGTCCGCTTGCAACAGGCAGTCGTCCAGGTAAGGGTAGATTTGGATTCCCTGAAGCCTGCAATGAGCAATTACTGATGCCAGGCATTTCGTGAACACTCTGGGCGCAGTAGATAAGCCAAAGGGCAATGCTGAGAATTGATAATGCTCTGATCCTGCAAGAAATCTGAGGTATCTTCTGCAATTTGGTCGTATGGGGACGTGCAGGTATGCCTCCTTGAGATCTAGAGTTACCAGCCAAGACTCCTTGCCCAACATGGGAAGAAGTTGCTGTAGGGTCAGCATTTTGAATTTTGGGACAATGAGGTATGTGTTTAAAGCGGATAGGTCTCCATTGGTTTTCTTTTCTTGGTACCAGGAAGAGCCTGGAGTAAAATCCTTGTCCTTGCTCCATAGATGGTACCTTTTCTACAGCTCTCATCCTTAGTAAGTGAGTTATTTGTTTTAGAGCTTCTGCCTTTTGATTTGGAGGAAGGTTTGGCATTCCTCTCTTCTTTGGTAGAGTATGGAAGTGAAACCTGTAACCTTGGTCTATTGTCTGCAAAATCCACTTGTCTCATGTGATGTAATGCCAGTTTACTGAAAATAAGGCTAGTTTCCCGCCTAAGGGTGCTTCTAGTTGTTCCCTGGTAGGCGGTGCCAGAGCCAAGTCACTGTGATTGTCCTGTAGTGGTGGCGGCTGTATCTGTGGCTGTACCTCGCTGGTTGTTAGCCTGCCACTGACGTCCCCTGTAGGCACCTCTGGATTGACCTCTGCCTCGAGCGCCTATTCCTGCCTCTCTGAGCTCTGGAGGTGTCTGGAAAGGACCAATTCTTGGAGGGCCAATTCCTGCTAAACCTTGGAGGTTGGACCTGTAAGAAATCTTTGACTGTCTGGACCGATTTTGCCTTCTCTTCCATCTTCTTCAGCACCTGTTGTGCAGGAGAGCCAAACAAATAGATCTTGTCCATGGGAGCATCTAGTAGCTTTGATTTGACATGGTCTGGTAAGGCCTGCTCTTTTAACCATGCATGTCTTCTGATCACTGTGCCAGTCATGGCTGATCTAAAGGAAGCCTCCAGTGCATCATAGCCGCATTTTAAGGAATGATTACTGACCTGCTGAATGTTATGTACCATTTCCTGAACAGATTTTTTGTCTAATGGTTCATCTGAGGACAGCTGTTTAGTTAATTGGTCTAACAAATTCTTGATACTGGATCATGTGGAATTGACAGTTCAAGGCCCTAGCTGAAAGAGTAGCAGAAGTGTAAACTTTTTTACCCCATCTCTAAGGCCCTGGATTCCCTTTCAGAGGGAGGTTTTTGGCAGAGGTAGCTACCGCCTTAGGTCCCTGGGAGATAGTTTCGGGATCTGCAAAAGGAGCCTTATACAAATGATAATGTGTGTCCGGGACCCTGTAGTACCTATCGGGCTTAGCAGGGCCGGAGGAAGTGAATCAGGAGCAGTACAAGCATCATTAAATGCATCACCCACAACAGTCAGAACTGGAGGGATGGCTAAAGGCCTATGCTGTGGTAAATGCAGAAAGGTTCTAAGCCTTTTTCTAGAGTCTGAAAAATCCTGGCCCTGCCACTGAAATTGTTCCCTCATAGCATGCAAGGTTTCCCCAAAGGAAAATTCCTCAGGCGGAGAGGCAGAAGGAATGGACTCTTCAGCATCAGAGTCTTCATAAGGGGAGAAAGGACCCTCTGGAGGGTTTGAATTATCTGAATCATCAGAGGAGTCATCTGTAGAAACTGGCTCAGGGGGCTCTGCTCTAGGACTCTTCTCTGGAGGTGGGTGAGAAGCCCTGTCTGGGTGAGGTTGGGATCCCCGGATCAAAGAAATGAGATCCTCTGCTAGACTAAGCATTTGTGAACTAGAGCTAGGCCTGTGAGAGGGGTGTCTTAGCAGGCACAGTTTTGGTAGATTTAGCTGCTTTAGCCCTGGCAAAGGCCTTAATCGACATGGTTGCAGGTGGCCTAGCAGCTCCACGTGCAGGGGTTGAAATATCCAAGGGGATAGTATCAGATAAATCCTGGGAACCTGCAAGAGCAGGTGGGATTTCAGTAGCCGATTCCACCAGGTTGGATGAGGCCTCGGAAGGAGGTAAAGCTTTCGGCTGAAGGAAGAACCGCGAGCTCGGTTTCAGCCGAAACCGAGACACTTGCGGTTGGCTTAACCGTGGTTTCGGCCGAAACCGCGGACCGCGAGTGTCGGTCCTTTTCCTTGCGCTTTTTAGATATTTGCGTAGTCGGAGGATCCGACGGCATAATGTAAGCAAAAGCGGAGCCGAAAAACTCCTCAGCAAATTCCGACCGACGTCTAAGCGTCCGTCGGTTAAAAGAAGCACAGGCTAGACAAGCTGCTACGTCGTGGTCTGGGCCTAAACAAGGTAAGCAGTAAGAGTGGAAATCTTTATGAGGTATTTGTTTCCCACAAGTTAAACAGTTATTCACTTTTTCTGACATCGGCTGAGGCAAGAAAGAGTCCCCAACGGGGTACTTAGCTTTTTAGAAGTATTCGGTAGTAGTAATCTCTGGTTCTGACCGACCGGCACTTGCGAACAGCTTCTGCTTCGGGCGCCATGCGGCAAGAAAGACTGGGGAAAATTGCGTCGGCTGATGCCTTTATACCCGAAGAACTGCAGCTGTGATGTCGGGTGAAGTGCGACACCAGCCGAGGCCAGACCCAGACTTTGGAATCCAGCCGACCGAAGGGCTGCCTGACGACAGGACAACCCATTTGTAAGGACTGCAGATGCATCCTTGAAGGACATCTGGGATGAGCCAGAATGCCCTGCAACACTGCAGTGGCAAAGCCTGCTCTAGTTTTGGAATATAAAGGCAGATGGTAGTGTTTTGTGAAGATATGCACAGAACTCCAAGTGGCTGCCTCCAAAATATCTTTGGTAGGAACTCCTCTGAGGAAGGCTGTAGAGGTAGCTGTGGCCCTGGTGGAGTGTGATCGGATGCCTGTAGGGACAGATTTTCCATGATAGGAGTAACAAAACCGTATGCAGTGGCCTATCCATTTTGAAATTGTCTGTTTGGTAACTGGCTTTCCTTGAGCTCCTACAGCATAAGACACAAAAAGTTGTTCTGATTTTCTGAAAGGCTTTGTTCTGTCCAAATAGTAACGTAGCTGTCTATGGATGTCTAAAGAGTGTAGCAGCCTTTCCCCTTTGTTTTGAGGATTAGGGTAAAATGTAGGTAAGTGTATGGCTTGATTTAAAGCTACCCTGGATACTACTTTAGGCATAAATGATGGATTGGTTCGAAGGGAAACCCTGTCCTGATGGAAGATGAGAAAGGGCTGCACAGCCATGAGGGCTTGTAGTTCCGAAACCCTACGAGCTGAGGTTATGGCCAGAAGGAAAGCTGTTTTCCAGGACAAATATTGCAAATCTGTTGAGGCAGCTGGTTCAAAAGGAGGCAATGTTAATTCTTCTAAAATGTAATTAAGATCCCAGGCTGGCACAGGTTGCTTCCTTGGTGGTCTTATATTTTTTGCCTCTCTGAGGAACTGTCTTAAGAGTGGTTGAGAGAATAAGGGTGGATCCGTGTTGAATTCTGCAGAAATGGCTGAGGCGTGGATTTTTATGGAGGAAAATGAAAGTCCACTGTTCAGCAACTCAGCTAGATACTGTAGTACCCGAGGCAAATTCAGTTTTCTAGGGTCCTGGCCTTTTTTCTCATTCCAAGAGCAAAACCGTTTCCATTTTGCGGAGTAAGCCTTTCTAGTAGATGGCCTTCTTGCCTCCAAAATGATGTCCTGCACCTCTTCTTTGGGGAGTAGTGTCTGATGAGGTGTTAAGGAATTTTCCATGCAGCTAGATTGAGTGTTTTCAGCTGGCTGTGAAGAGTTTTGTAGCTGTGCTGAGTCAACAGAAGAGGCATTAGAGGCAGGGGGCCAGGGAGGAGTATATGTTAGGCTCCTCAGGAGTGGATACCAGTGTTGCCTCTGCCAGTCTTGAGCAATCAATATCATCTTCGGCCTGTCTGTTCTTGCTTTCAAGAGCACCTTGGGCAGAAGAGGCAGAGGTGGAAAAGCGTAAACTGTCCATGCTGTCCAACTGAATGAAAGGGCGTCCACTCTCCAGGCCTTTGGATGAAAGGTCCTTGAACAAAACTTTTCCAATTGATGATTCCTGTGGGAGGCGAAGAGATCTATGTCTGGCCTCCCCCACGCTTGGATTATTTTTGTAAACACTTGAGGATGCAACTTCCATTCGTGTGGATCTGTCATTTCTGCTTAGATTGTCTGCCAGCGTGTTTTCCAAACCTGGCAAGTACTGTGCTTGAAGTTCGATTTGCCATTCCAGAGCCAAGTTCCAAAGTGTCATGGCTAGTCTGCACAGGGGGTATGAATGTGTTCCTCCTTGTTTATGTACCACATTACTGTGGTGTTGTCTGTTCTTATCAATAATTGTCCTGGATGCAGGAGGTCCTTGAAAGCTGTAATTGCATTTATCACTGCTAGCATTTCTTTTTGATTGATGTGAAGGTGCTTTTCTTTTTGGAACCATTTGCCCTGAATGCACCTATCTGTCATGTGCGCCCCCAGGCGTAATCTGAGGCGTCTGTTGTGATGACTTGATTTGCTTGAGGCTTGCAGAATGGGAGACCTGTGTTTGTTTGACATGCTTGGGCCCACCATAGGAATTCCTTTTGCAAACATGGAATTATTGGTATTGTTGTTTCTAAACTGTGGCTGTGTTGAGACCATAGTTTTTTTAGGTACCATTGAAGTTTCCTCATATGCAACTTTGCACATGAGATTAAAAGAATGCAAGATGCCATGAAGCCCAGAGCCTGCAGGATTTTCCTTGCAGTAAGCCTGGTACAATTTGCTAGCATTTTGAAGTACTGAGTTAGTTGCCCCTGTTTTTCTGGCGTAAGATAGGCCATCTGGGTGTTTGTGTCCAAGTGGGCACCCAGGAAAATTATTTTCCGAGATGGTGTTAGTCTGGATTTCTCTGCTGATTGTGTATCCCAGAGAGTTCAGTAACCGTGTTGCATAAGCCAGATGATCCAGAAGTATGTGCTTGCTGTCCGCTTTGATCAGGCAGTCGTCCAAATAAGGGTAAATTTGTATCCCTTGAAGTCTGCAGTAGGCAATTACTGATGCCAGGCATTTCGTGAATACTCTGGGCGCAGTAGATAAGCCAAAGGGCAATGCAGAGAATTGATAGTGGTTGAACCTGTAAGAAATCGGAGGTATCTTCTGCAACTTTGTCCGATTGGGACATGCAGGCATGCCTCCTTGAGGTCCAATGTTACCAGCCAAAACTCCTTGCTCAGCATGGGAAGAAGCTGCTGTAATGTGAGCATCTTGAATTTTGGTACGAGTAAGAATGTGTTTAGGATGGAGAAGTCCAAAATGGGTCTCCAGTCGGCTCCTTTCCTTGGTACCAGAAATAGCCTGGAATAAAAACCTTGGCCTTATCCGTGAGTAGGTACCTCTTGAATAGCTGTCATGTCTATGAGCTTTGAAATTTGTAGTTGTGCTTCTGCCCTTTGATTGTGTGGCAGGTTTGGCATGCCTCTCATTTTTGGTAGAGTGTGAAAATGAAATCTGTAGCCTCTGTCTACAACATCCAGGATCCATTTGTCTGTTGTGACAATATGCCAATTTCTTGTAAATAATGCCAGCTTTCCTCCCAAAGGTGCTGCCAGCTGAGACTTGCTTGGCGTGGAAAGGAGGAAGTCATTGGGTTTGTTTCCTATATTGTTGTGCACTGTCTTCGCCACCTCTTGGTGCTGGAGTTTGCCATTGCCTGCCTCTATATGATCCTTGTGATTGTCCTCTGCCCCTTGAGCGCCTGTATCTACCTCTTTGGGGCTTGTCCGTGGCTGGAAAGGACCAGTTTTTAGAAGGCCAATTTCTGCTAAAACGTGGTGGTTGAACCTGCAGAAAAGCTTTGACAGATTGCATAGATTTGGCTTTTTCTTCCATTTTCCATAGTATCTCCTCAGCATTAGTACCAAATAGCACATCCTTTTGTAAAGGAGCATCTAATAGTTTAGCATCTAATAGTTTAGCTTTCACATGATCAGGCAAGATTTGTTCCCTAAGCCATGCATGTCTACGAATAACTGATCCTGTAACAGCAGCTCTACTTGAGGCTTCTAGGGCATCATAGCCACATTGTAAGGTGTGTTTACCCACTTGTTCTGCACTATGCATCACATCCTGCAACTCCTTCAAATCTGGTTGTTCAGGTTGAGACATTTTATTTATTAATTGTGATAACAGAAACTGCTGATATTTAAGCATATGAAACTGACAATTTAAGGCCCTCATGGCTACGGTGGCCGAGGTATACACCTTTTTTCGCCACCTTTCTAAGGATCTAGACTCTCTTTCGGAAGGTAGTGGATTCTTAGCAGTAGAGGCCTTCATTCCCTTGGGGTCTTGAGAAATGGTTTCAGGGTCAGCATTATGGCTTTTGTACAGAAATTGGTGAGAGAGTTAGGAACTCTGTAGTACCTATCAGGCTTGACTGGGGCAGGAGGCAGGGAATCCGGACTAAGGCAAGCCTCCGAATAAACATCATCCAGTACGTCCAAAACAGAAGGAATAGCCAGAGGTCTGTGTTGAGGTAACAAAAGAAATTCCCCAAGTCTTTTCTTGGAATCAGAAAAGTCTTGGCCTTCCCAATGGAAGTGTTCCCTCAAGGTGTGCAAGGTTTCCCCAAAAGAAAAATCCTCAGGAGGAGATACAGAGGGAATGGACTGCTCCGCATCAGAATCTTCAAAAGGGGAGAAAGAGTGTTCCTCTACATCAGAATGATCTGAAAAAATGGAGCCCTGATCCGAAGAGGGAGAATCTTCCTCCACTCTGGGTCTCTTGTCTGGAGGGGGTTGGGAACCCTTGATAAGAGCAATTAAACCCTCAGCCATTTTAAGCATCTGCTTTTTAGGCATCTGCATTTTAGGCATGGGGTCTGGAGATGGGCCCTGTCCAACAGGCCTCTTGGGATGCCTGGCTGATTTAGACTTAGTAAAGGCCTTAATTGAAAAGGAAGATGAGGGTCTAGAGACACCATGGGTGGAAGTGGACCTGTCCACATTAGGTGGCTCAACGCTCACAGTGGCTTCGGTGGTTGTAGTCTGGGTATGGGCAGAGGTACCTGCGGTCGGTTACAGAAGACCCCGCCAAAAGTGTCGTCTGTAGTCAGGGACTGCATAGGCGTCTCACTGAGAACCAGACCACGTGTAGCCGGTTTTGGCGTGGTGTCGGTGGGGACCGCGGACCTCGCATGTCGGTCTTTGTCCTTGCGATTTTTGGACAAAACGGTAGCCGGAGTCTCCGACGACATTTTATAATCAAAGGCTTTACCGAAAAAGTGTTGGGCGAACTCCGCCCGACGCTTAATAGTGCGCTTATTGAAAGTAGCGCAAAAGCGACAGCCCGAGACGTCGTGGTCTGGGCCTAAACAAGGTATGCAGAGGGAATGGAAATCCTTATGCGGTATTTGCTTCCCACAAGAAATACAATTGTTAACTTTTTCTGACATCGGTCTGAGGCAAGAAAAATTTCCCCAACGGGGTACTTAGCTTTAATGAAGACTTCGGTTTCCAATTTTTCGTAAATTCAGGAGCTGGCCGACCGGCACTTGCGAACTGCTTCTGCTTCGGGCACTGTGCGGCAAAAAAGACCGAAGAATATGGCGTCAGCTGTGTCTTATATACCCCGGTCGCACTGACGTCAGGGAAGAGAGCGACGACAACCAACGCTGGACCAAGACTTTGGAATTCGGCCGACCGAGGACCTGCCTGATGGCAGAGAACCCATCTGTGATTACTGCAGCTGTATGCACGATGAACATCCAAAGCGTGATGACTGCAACAGTGAAACACAAAGAACATCCTGAATTAACCCTGAGCTAGACCAACTACTCCTATCCAAAGAAATTTGAGGAGTAGATAGATGCTTTGTTTTCTGTTCCTCTGACAGGAAAATGTGGACAACTGTGTTACTAGTGGCAGCAGTTGCTTCTCCAGAGATGGGTACATCATTCTGGCACAACAGGGAACATTTCCCTGTTCAATCTCCCAGGGCCAACAGTGGCCCTCATGCACCCAATAAAAGGGCTCTAACATCTGCACAGGACACTGCTAACCCCCAGTCCATAGTGGCTGTAGGTGCTACACCAGAGAGATATGGGCTAAAAAGTGAGTGGTCTAAAGTACAACAGCCAAAGCAGAGTCACCAACTTGCGGCTCAGAAAAACTGCTAGCCTACTGTGGTGGCAAAGACTGTTTGCTTAACTTTTTCTTTCTGGGGCTGAAAGAAGGACTGACCAAGGGACTGGCAGTCTCTCCCCCATGAGAAAGAAAATGGTGCCAGTTTCCCATGGAAGACAAGCAGCAAATTTCAGTAAAACTGCCAGTCCACAAAAAATACCTTTTTTGACAGAAAAAAACCCCCCACAGCAAATAGCAACATACTATGGCAGCCCCACCAAGGAAAAAAAAGTACAGTTGTGTACCTACCATAAATGTAGATGTTGGAGTGTATTCACTGTTGCAGTCATTACAATTGGGTTATCCTGCTGGCAGGCTACCCGCAGTAGGCCTGAATTCCAAAGTCTAGGTCTGGCGTCGGTTGCTGTCGCCTCCTCCCTGACGTCAGTGCGCCAGGGGTATAAAAGATGCAGCCGACACCATTTTCTTCAGTTTTTCTTGCCCCAGATGTCAGGTGCCCCCAAAAGGGTAGGCTAAAAATATGTCAATAAAGCATGCATGCACCAAGTAAAAAGTTTCCTTCATCTACAAGCAAAAACACCACATAGGTTGTATAGAATAGAGATGTACAGATAAGGTCTAGCAAAGAAAAAGGGGGATGGTGGGTGGGTAACTTGGACTAAAACAGTGAATACACTCGAACATCTACATTTATGGTAGATACACAACTGTACTATGTTCATTGTGTTTCACTGTTGCAGTCATTACAATTGGGTTGAATCCCAAAGCTAAGGTTGGCAGGCTGGAACTAAATAGAATTAGGAGCGGCTATGAGGCCCTGCAGTACTGCAGTGGCAAAGCCTGCCCTGGATTTGGAGTAGAGTGGTAAGTGGTAGTGCTTTGTAAAAGTATGCATTGAACTCCAGGAAAGCAGCCTCTAAAATGTCTTTGGTTGGCACTCCTCTGCGGAAGGCTGCACTCCTCTGCGGAAGGCTGCTGAAGTGGCTGCTGCTCTGGTTGAAGGCGGCCTAATGCCCTAAGGCACTGATATGCCATGTTGTGAATAGCATAAACAAATGCAGTGATCTATCCACTTAGAAATAGTCTTGCTTTGAGATAGCCTTTCCTTGTGATCCTGCAGCATATGCTACCAGTAATTGCTCAGTCTTTCTGAAAGCCTTGGTTCTGTCCAAGTAGAAGTGCAGCTGTCTGTGTATGTCCAAAGAATGCAGAAGTCTCTCACCCTTATTCTGTGGGTTTGGATAAAAGGTAGGCAAATGAATAGTTTGGCTGAGGGCCACACTGGACACTACCTTGGGCATAAATGTGGGGTTTGTCCTTAGAGAAACCCTATCTGGATCGAAAATAATAAAAGGTTCCACAGCCATGAGTGCCTGTTGCTCTGAGACTAGTCTTGCAGAGGTTATTGCTAGGA
Organism: Protopterus annectens; assembly: GCF_019279795.1. Classification (NCBI taxonomy): domain Eukaryota; kingdom Metazoa; phylum Chordata; order Ceratodontiformes; family Protopteridae; genus Protopterus; species Protopterus annectens. The sequence continues at coordinate 1,577,366,212 of NC_056726.1, read as the reverse complement.
GCAGAGCTGTTTTCCATGATAAAAATTTTATATCAGCTGTAGCGGCTGGCTCAAAAGGAGGCAGAGTGAGTTTTTCCAAGACATAATTGAGGTCTTATGCAGGTATTGGTGATCTCCTTGCAGGCCGTACGTTTTTGGCTCCTCTGAAGTACTGTCTTAATAAAGGATGAGAAAAATAGGTGGCTCTGTATTGTAATGAGCTGAAATGGCAGAGGCATGAATCTTGAGGAAAAGGATAGGCCTTTGTCCAGCATCTCAGTTAAGTATTGCAAAATCTGAGGGATATTTGGTACAATCATGTCAATTCCTTGTGCCTGGTTCCAAGCACAGAATCTCTTCCATTTTTCTGCATAAGATTTTCTAGTACTGGGCCTCCTGGCCTCCAAGATAATATCCATCACGGCTTTAGAGAGAGGTGCGTTTTGAAAAGCTACATTATCCGCCATGCTGCCAGATTTAAAGTCCCGAGTTGGCTGTGCAGGATCGGATTGTTTTGCTGGGTCAGTAAGTGAGGAATTTGAGGTAATGTCCATACTGGGCATTGAGTCAAGTTCCTTAGGATTGGGTACCAGCGCTGGCGGGGCCAGTCTGGGGCAATCCGTATCATTTTTGGCTTCTCTTGTCTGACCTTTAGGAGTACCTTGGGGAGGAGAGGCAGTAGAGGAAAGGCATATACCGTTAAGTTTTTCCAGCTGAAAGATGGAGCATCCACTTTCCATGCTTGCTTGTGCTAAGTCCTTGTGCAGAATCTCTGTAGTTGGCAGTTGTGAGGGGAGACAGATCTATGCCCGGGCACCCCCAATTCCTTGTTATGCTGAATACTCGTGGATCCAATTTCCACTCGTGAGGATCCGTGAGGTTTCTGCTTAGTTCATCTGCCAGAGTATTTATCTTTCCTGGCAGGAATTGTGCTTGCAGATGTACTTGTTAAGTCAATGCTGTGTCGCACAAAGTCATGGCTGGTCTGCAAATGGGGTAGGAATGTGTACCTCCCTGCTTATGTACCACATGACTGTAGTATTGTCCGTCTTTATCAGTAGTTGCCCTGAATGAAGTAGATCCTTGAAGGCTGTCAGGGCATTTTGAACAGCTAGCATCACTTTTTGATTGACATGTAGATGCATTTGGATTGTGGACCATGTGCCCTGAATACATCTTCCTGCCATGTGGGCCCCCCAGGCATAATCTGATGAATCTGTTGTCAATGTCTGCCTGGCTGGGGGTATGGTGAATGGCTGCCCCTTGTGGTGACAGGCCTTGGCCCACCATCGAAACTCCTGTTGCAGGCAGGGAATGAGTGCAATTATTGTTTCCAGGCTGTCACAATGTTCATAGGTTCATACTGTGCCGTTCACTCGTGTAACCTGCACACATATAGGTTCATAGGTTCATACTAGGCTATCTGCCCTAGGGCTTTATAAGCCTAGCCAGAATGTGTTTGGCTTTCACCACCCATTTTAAATTTATTTTGCTATGCCCTTTTTCGAGGTTAGTACACTGTGCCTCTGTCTAACAGTGACACAGAAGTGATACCCGGGGTAAGCCTACGATCTCCCATCCACTCATCAAGATTCCTCTTGAAGAGAGTCGATGAGGGACTCTGCCTAACCTGGACTGGGATTTTATTCCAGAGTGAAGGGAGCCTCAGGGTTATGAATCTGTCCCTCCAGCATGTCCTATTTATTGCAGTGCTGAGGTTCAAGTCTCTCGAGCTCGTAGCTCGATGGGATTTGGATTTTCTGACGTGCAACATGTCCATTAATTCCGGGTTGGACATGGCTTTATACGTCAGGCACAGATTGCCTCTGAGCAGGCGGTATGCCACTGAGTAGAGCTGGAGTTTCTTTAACTGGGCAGTATATGGCATCTGTTTGAGCCCTTTGATCCTCTTGGTGAGGTACTTTTGGGGTCTTTCCAGTTGCTGCAGGTGTCTGGTAAGGTACATCCCAAAAGGGGCATTGTACTCAATTATGGGTCTGATGAGGGATGAGTAAAGAGGCACGATGACCTCCCCTGATCTAGATGTGAATCCCTTCATGATTAGGTGGGCTATATAAAATGTTTTTCTAACCACTTTGGCCACGTGGTTGTCGAATGAGAGACTGCTATCAACTTGGGTCCCCAGGTCCCTAATTACTTCTTCTGTACTTAATGGAATACCACCTATGTGGTAATTTGTGGGCACTTTGTTTTTGCCAAAAAGGATGACTATACACTTTTTGGCGTTTAGCTTGAGGCCATGGCTCTGGCACCAGTTGTCTGTTTCTATGAGGCCCTTTTGGAGGATGCTTGTGTCAGCTGGAGAGTCGATTATGGCGCCCAGTTTGCAGTCATGTATGAACTTGGTCAGCCACAGTCCTTAGGTGTTGGCCTGTACCTCCGAGAAATATATACCGAACAAGAGAGATCCCAGGACTGAGCCTTGTGGGACGCCACTTGTAAGTGGTTAGGAGTCTGACATGGCTCCAGCAATTCTAACCATGTGGGTTCTTGTCCTTGAGCCAGTTTGCAACCCATCTAGTAACATAGGGGTTTATATTTAAGATGGTGAGCTTATCTATAATGCCCGACTGGGGTATTGTATCGAAGGCTTTTGCGAGGTCCGGGGTAGGCTGTGTGGACCACCTTCCTCTCGTCAATGGCCTTGGTGACCGTTTCAAAGAAATCAACCAGGTTTAAGAGGCAGGATCTGCCCTTAAAGCCGAACTGGGTAGGATCCAGTGTCTGTAGGTCCCCAATATTTTTATTTATGAGGTCCATGATGATCCTTTCCATAGCTTTGCAGACCAAGCTAGTCAGGCTTATGGGGCGATAGTTTCCAGGATCCGTTGAGGCACCACCTTTGTGGAGAGGGACCACTGTTGCTGTATGCCACTCTTTGGGTACATATCCTGTAGTAAGGCTGTAATTGAACAGTAGTTTTATGTTTGGGTTTAGCTCTTCTTGGAGTTCATGTAGGACGCAGCCTGGGACACCGTCTGGTCCCACTGATGCTGTGTTTTTTGCTTTGGAGAGGGCAGCTCTTACCTGAGCACCTGACATGTCAGGGGGGCAGCACTCTGCTGGGATACATATTTGCCCTTTTGGTGGTGGGGGGGGGGGTTGTGCTGAACCTGTCAGCTAGGATGTTGGCAATGTCTGTGGGTTTGGTGTATTTTTTATCATTTTGGACTAATTCTGAGCATATCTGGGAATTCCCACCCAGGTTCCTAACATAACTAAAGAAAGCCTTGTGATTATCCTTAGTGTCCTGTGCAATTTTTCTCTCAAAGCTGGCCTTAGACGATTTTATGAGTGCCTGTAGTTTTTTGCTAATACTCAGAGATGCATTCCCTTTTTGGGATTTTGCTCTATCATGTAGTAGCTTCCTCCTTCTATTGTATAGTTCGTTTATGGCTGGGGTCCACCAGACAGGACGTCTGCCTTTGGAGGATTGGGTCTTGGTTTTATTTGGGATTGCATGATCCATGCATTCCTGAAGGTGTTCATAGAATGTGTTTATAAAGGATTCTGCGGTCTGGGCAGTATTTTCCACAGGCCCGGGGGCTTTGAAGGATTCCACCGCGGTTTAGAGGAGTGTGAAATTTGCTTTAGAGAAGTTTTCCACTGTGGTTTTCAGGGCAGGGGTTGGGGTCGGGATGTGAATATCCAGTGAGATTAGTTTATGGTCTGATCTTACCAGTGAGGGATACACTTCTGGTCTGGAGCATAGAGTCCCCATGTTGGTGATGATCAGGTCCAGTATGTTTTCCCCTCTTGTGGGAGTGGTAACAAGTTGATCCATAGCATTTGAGTTTATAAATTCTAGGAACCTTTGAGCTAGGGTGTTGGAGCTAAAGTAATGCTCCCAGTCTATGTTTGGGTAGTTGAAGTTGCCCAATATAATGGTGTTTGGAGAGACCTTCATATTTTCCAGTGTTCTCAGGAAGGCGGAGTGCGGTTCCTGGGTTTGGGAGGGTGGTCTGTAGCAGGCTATAAACTGGAAGGCAGTTTTACCCACTGTTAGTTGCACATGGATAGTCTCTGATGCTTTGTGTTGTGCCACCAACCTGGAGGTGTGGGTATCTTTGACTAATATTGATACTCCCCCCTCCTTTTGTGGTTCGGTCCAAATTTTGGGCCGAAAAGCATGGTATGAGGTATAACCTGGTAGTGCTGGGGTGCTCTCGGGAGCCTTGAACCAGGTTTCTGTTACTGCACAGATATCGATGTTCTCCATGCTAAGGAGAGTTACGAGTGCGTGCATCTTGAGGTTTAGACTTCTGGCATTACTCTTAGTTTCTTATCCCTTGTGATACCTATGGAGGTGGGTTTGTCTTTTGAGCCTTGCCTAAAAAAGGCAATATGGGGGTAGCAAGAGCCTTTGCCAATATCCGAAAGCCCAGGGGTGACAGGTGCAAGCCGTCCCTAGCGAAGCATCATGGCTTCTCGAGCATGTCATCCCAGGCTGACAGGCATTGGATCCCCTTTGAATGACACCAATACTTAAGCCAATTGTTGAAATTGATCATCTTGTCTTCATATTGTGGCATCATTCTTGGTGAGGGTAAAATGCTACTCAAGGTCAGGGTCATACCGGCCTGGGCTACATGCTCAGAGAGCTCCTCTGTGTCTCTTTTCATGTAGTCCAGGGAGGTACGTCTCAGGTCATTCACACCAGCATGGACAATGACAGAGTCATATTTGTACTTGCCTTGGAGTGACCTGAGTGCTTGTGTTATGTGGTGGATCCTAGCGCCAGACAGGCAGCTCACAGTGACCTTCTCCTTGTTCAGCCTGGTGAGCGGGACGTCAAGTGTGCCTGACGATAGAGTCACCTATTACAAGTGTATCAGGCGTGTTGTTTAGCCTTAAGGGCTGTGACTGTTTGGCACACTGGCTTTGTGAGCTATGTGCTGCACGTGTTTTGTTTTGGGGTAGCGGTTGCTTGGGTGTCTGCTTTGGAGGTCTCTGCTGCTTAGGCAGATTTTTATTTAGAGCCTCTGAGTATGTTTTTGTGTGTTTATGTGTTTGGTTTGCTGTCATGGTAGGTCTATGCGAGACTGGAATGGTTGTGAGTGTGGTTTCCTTCTCCTCCTGACTGGTTTCGCCAGTACTGAGTTGAGAGAGCTTAGCCTCCAGTATGGCTATATGGTTGCATCTCTCACATGTGTTGGAATTTGTTGGGAGGAGGAGAGGGTTGTCTGTGTACATGAGGCAGTTGTAACACTGCCTCAAGATTCCCAGATTCACCAGCTGGACCGGAGAGGAGATTGACAACTGACCTTTGGACATGCGAGAATAGTATTGGGAATTCCTTTATAATTGAAAAAAAAAAAAAAGGGCCAATAGGGAACGAGGTACTCAAGGGGAGTTTGTGAGGATGTAGTGCTTTTAATATTTTAGTGATGACTTATATAATTGCTTTAGTGAGCAAGTGCCAGGTAACTTAAATGCAATGCGTTACAGGTAACTTATATGCAAAAACGACAAACAGTAACTTTCTTTCAAGTGAAACAAGGAAATAAGTACAGTAAGCAATGCAGATATCACTAGGGATCCACAGAAGCGCTGAAAAGCCACGTTTTAGGTGGAATTAGTGTTTCAGGGAAATAACAAGCAAACAAACAAGCATACAAATAAAGCTAGATTCAGCAGGCCTGGATCTAGTCTATGCTACAGCAAACAAGGTGTACCAATTTCAGTAAGAAGCAGTTCAAATATGCAGGCACTATAAGCCTTTAACCAGAAATTCCCAGCTCAGAAGGGCAGAGTCCAGCCTCTCATGTTGAGTCCAAACACTTTTTTGATACCACTGTAGTTTCCTCATATGCAGTCTTGCATATGGAATTAGCAGAATGCAGGATGCCATGAAGGCCAAAGCCTGCAGAATTTTTCTTGCAGTTAACTGGGTCTTTAGTCAGTTGCCTTTGTTTGTCTGGCATGAGATAAGCCATCTGGGCAGTTGTACTTAAGCTTGCATCCAGGAATATTATCTTTTGAGAAGGTACTAGTTTTGATTTATTTTCGTTTACTGGGTACCCTAGGCATGTTAGTAATCTTTTTACAAACGCCAGATGCTGTAGTAGTATGTCCTTGTTCTCTGCTTGAATAAGGCAGTCGTCCAAGTAAGGATATCCTCTTTGTCTGCAAAATGCAATTATTGGTGCCAGGCACTTTGTGAAGACCCTGGGTGCAGTAGATAAGCCAATGGGGAGTGCAGAGAATTAGTAGTGCATTGAGCCAGCTATGAATCTGAGGTATCTTCTGCATGATTGTCTGATTGGGACATGCAGGTATGCCTCTTTCAGGTCTAAAGTTACAAGCCTTCTTGCCCAGCATGGGCAGAAGCTGCTTCAGAGTCAACATTTTGAATTTTGGAATATCCAGTTATGTGTTTAGAATAGATAGGTTCAGTATTGGCCTCCAAGCTTTGTCCTTTCTGGGCACCAAGAAAAGTCTTTAGTAAAATCCTTGTCCCTGCTCTTGCTGTGGTACTTGCTGAATAGCCCTCATGTCCATGAGGGATGAAACTTGCTTTTGTGCCTCTACCCATTGATTTTTTGGCAGGTCTGGCATACCGTTTGCCCTTGGTAGGGTGTGAAAGTGGAATCTGTAACCTTGTGACACTGTTAAAAACCCATTTGTCCTGGGTGATTAGGTGCCAGTTTTGAGAAAAAAGTGCTAGTTTTCCCCCTAAAGGAGCTGCCAGAAGATAAGTGCTTGGCGCTGGCAGGGGGAAGTCATTGGGACTGCTTTCTGTATGTCTGTGACATGTCTTTTCCGCTTTTGGAGGTAGAAGCACCCCATTGTTTAGACCTGTATGAGCCTTGGGGCTGGGATCTGCCTCTAGGGCGTCTGTATCTGCCTCTTTGTGGCCTGTCTGACACTGGAAAGGATCAATTCTTTGTAGGCCAGTGTCTGCTAAATCTTGGAGGCTGTACCTGTAAGAAATCCTTGACTGTTTGCATAGATTTGGCTTTGTCCTCCATTTTCTTCAACACCTCTTCTGCTTTAACACCAAACAAGGTATCATGCTGTAATGGAGCATCTAATAATTTTGCTTTAACATGATCAGTCAGATTCTGTAACTTTAACCAAGCATGCCTCCTAATGACAGAACCCGTAACAGCGGCCCTGCAGGAGGTCGCCAAAGAATCAAAACCACATTGTAAAGTATGCTTTCCAACTTGTTCAGCTGCATGCAATAAATCCTGCATTTCTTTATTTTCTGCACATTCAGAATTTGCCAACATTTTCTGTTTAAGCAGTGACATAATGTATTGCTGATATTTAAGCATATGAAACTGACAATTTAAAGCCCTTCTAGCCAAGGTAGCAGAAGTGTAAATCTTTTTTTCCCCCATCTGTCCAGTGCCCTGGAATCTCTGTCAGAGGGGGTAGGGTTTTTTGCAGTGGAAGCCTTGACCCCCTTGGGACCCTGAGAGATAGTCTCTGGGTCAGCAGCAGGGTTTTTAAAAAGAAATTTGTGGGAGTCTGGAACCCTGTAGTATCTGTCTGGGTTAACAGGAGCTGGAGGTAAGGAGTCAGGAGTCAGGAGTCAGACTTGACTCTGAAAATACATCTTCTACAATGTCTAGACACAGGTGGACTAGCATGGGGCCTGTGCTGAGACAGTAAAAGAAAGTCTCTGAGCCTTTTCTTAGATTCTGAATAATCTTGGCTCTTCCAGTGGAAATGCTCCCTCATGGTATGCAGTTTCCCCAAAAGAATAATCCTCAGAAGGAGAAGCTGCGGGAATAGATTCTTCAGCATTAGAATCCTCATAAGGAGGAAGAGTATTCCTGATCAGAAGAGAAATCACATTTCATCTCTTGCCTAGGCCTCTTGTCAGGAGGGGGATGAGAACCCCTGATCAAAGTAATCAGGTCTTCGGCCATTTTGAGCATCTGTTTTTTAGGCATGGAGGCCTGTCCATGGGGCTGTTGTACTTGTTTCCTTGTCTTTAAAGCTGCTTTGGTCTTTGCCTTCGAAGCTGAAGTCGTTTTAACATAATTGTGTAGGCCTGAAAAAGCCCTTAGAAGCCAATGCCTGCTCAGCGGCTCCGGACCCATCTGTGGGAATGGTTTCCGAAGGTCCAATATCTTGAGTTTCTGTAGGCCTGGTTGACTACACGTGGGAGTCGGTATCGGCCTGCGGCTCTAAAGTAGTGGTAGTCAGGTGCTGCGAAAGCGCCTCACTGAGAACCGGCGACTGGCCTAGAAGAAGCCTAGTCAGTTTTGGACCTCGGATGCCTGTCCTTTTCTTTTTCTTTGCGTTTTTTGTAAACTCCGGTAGTCGGCTGTTCCGATGGCATTATATAATTAAATCTTTTGCCAAAGTAATGAAATGCAAAATCATACCGATGCTTAATAGTGTGTTGGTTAAATCTAGCACAAAACCGACAACTAGCAACGTCGTGGTCAGGGCCTAGGCAAGGAATGCAGTAAGAATGAAAATCCTTATGAGGTATTTGCTTCCCACAAGAAATACAATTATTAACTTTTTCTGACATCGGTCTGGAGCAAGAAAAAGGTTTCCCCAATGGGGTACTTAGCTTTTAATGAAGACTTCGGATCTGAAATTCGAACTTGAAAATCTCAGGAGTCGGCCGACCGGCACTTGCCAACTGCTTTTGCTTCGGGCACCGCGTGGCAAGAAAGACTGAAGAAAATGGCATTGGCTGCATCTTTTATAACCCCTGGCGCACTGACGTCAGGGAGGAGGCAACAGCAACCGACGCCGGACCTAGACTTTGGAATTCAGGCCGACTGCGGGTAGCCTGCCAGCAGGATAACCCAATTGTAATGACTGCAACAGTGAAACACGATGAACATCAAACAACTTCTCTACAGAAAATGTTTCCAGGTAGTTTACAATCTATGACAGAAGCAAATGCTCCATTTAAGAGTTTCAGTCTGAAGACAGTCCTGTAAATAACAGCTTATAAATAACTCTCCTGAAGAGAAAATTAATAAAACATTAACAAAATTTAAGGAATTGGAAGTCTCTCCCCCCAAAGGAACTTGTCTGCATAGCAAAGAAAAAACACAAGCCTACCCATCAATCTTAAAAGGCTTACAGGAGTGTACTCTTCAGTTTCAGTACAACTCTGTAGGGATCCATGCACAAACTTGACTTTGTTCAATTAGAGCTGTTTGACAGTTTGGCTGTATGGAATGTGCCCTGAAGCTTTGGAAGCTAGCCAGCTGTAGCCAAGGCTACTACAATAGTGATAAAGTAGCATTCAAAGTTGCAAGCACTGGATCTGGTCAGATCAGACATACCAAACAGCTGAGGCAGACATAAAAAACAATGGACTTGCAAGTTACTGCTCTGACACTTCATGGTGCTGGCAAGGCCAACTTGAGAGGAGGGCTGTCAATATGAGCAAAAGAAAGTTAGTTTCTAGATATGTACACAAAACACTGAGAAGATGTACAGCATACAGAGAAATACCCCACAAGTCCTTTCACGTTAGCAGAGGCAGCCAATTTCAAAAAGCCTGGTTTAAACTCACCGAGGAAGAGACAATATAAACACATGGTGCAGAGCTCGATTCTCAAATTGGTTAAATAGCCAGATTTAAAATAGTCTGTAAAGGCAGTTAGCTGGGTACTGAACTACGAAGCTATGTATGTGACACATACCCATATATTCTCTCAGTTTTTTCCTGAATAGCTAAAAACATGAATTATCAGGACCCTTTCAGTCATTTAACTACCATCCTTTGTGCCACGTGAATGGAGGACTGCAATGGTCATCCACCTGCAATGGTCATCCACCTTCAGAAGGGAGAACCTCCAACAGATCCTGGAAACTAAAGACTAGTCAGATTAATGGGTCTGATCTGCAAAGCCATGAAAGAATTAGGGAAATCATCAACAAGGACATGGGAGACCTCCAGACTTTGGATTCATCCCCATTTGGCTTTAAAGGAAGGTCATGCTCATTGAACCTGGCAGAATTCTTTGAAAACGTCATTAAGGAAATTGAGGAGGGGAAGATGGTGCATACTGCATACCTTCATCTGGCTAAAGCATTTGCTACAATGCCCCACTTGGGCACTGTCAACAAACTTATGGAAAGTACAGTTTTGTACCTACCATAAATGTAGATGTCCGAACAGGATAGCATCTGCAGTCCTTACAAATGGGTTGTCCTGTCGTCAGGCAGCCCTTCGGTCGGCCAGATTCCAAAGTCTGGGTCTGGCCTCGGCTGGTGTCGCACTTCACCCGACGTCATAGCTGCAGTTCTTCGGGTATAAAGGCATCAGCCGACGCCATTTTCCTCAGTGTTTCTTGCCCCAGATGCCAGTTGCCCTCTTGGATAGCTAAATTTTTGGATAAATGCCAATGTTTCCAAAAAGTAGAAGGCAAACACAAAAAATAAGCATGTATCTACATATATACAAACAAATACACCATAAGAGATCCCCCCCAGCTAGCTATTAGGTGGGCAAATACCCTAGGAATACCACAGAGGGGAAGGAGGGTAATCCTGACTGCAGATGCTATCCTGTTCGGACATCTACATTTATGGTAGGTACAAAACTGTACTATGTCCTTCAAGGATGCATCTGCAGTCCTTACAAATGGGTAGAATACCATAGCCACACTAGGGGAGGAGGAAGAAGAAATTATGGTGTAGTTAGGATCCCTTGCAAAACAGCAGTGGCAAAACCTGCTCGGGATCTAGAGTATAAAGGTAAGTTATAATGCTTGGCAGATGTATGCACGGAGGTCCAAGTAGCAGTCTCTATAATGTCCTTGGTAGCCACTCCTCGTAAGAAAGCTGTGGTAGTGGCTGTAGCCCTTGTAGAATGAGGCCTTATGTTCTGTGGAATTTGCTTTCCATGGTAGGAGTAACAGAATCTAATGCAATTTCCTATCCACTTGGAGATTGTCTGTTTGGAAATTGCTTTTCCTTCCCTTCCTGTTGCATATGCTACCAGAAGCTGGTCAGTTTTTCTATTGCCCTTGGTTCTGTCCAGGTAGTAGCGTAACTGTCTATGTACATCCAAGGTATGTAGCAGTCTTTCCCCCCTGTTCTGTGGATTGGGAAAGAAGGTAGGTAGGTGGATTGCCTGGTTTAAAGACACTCTGGATACCACCTTAGGCATAAATGAAGGATTAGTTCTCAAGGACACTCTGTCTTGATGGAAGATTAGGAAGGGTTGTACTGCCATTAAAGCCTGTAGTTCCGAAACCCTTCTTGCTGAAGTAATTGCCAGCAGGAAAGCAGTTTTCCAGGATAGGTGTTGAAGATCTGCTGTTGCTGCTGGTTCGAAAGGGGGGAGTGTCAATTTTTCTAGCACAAAGTTCAAGTCCCATGCTGGTAATGGTGGTTTTCTAGGAGGTTTTACATTCTTAATTCCTCTCAGAAACTGCCTGAGTAGAGGATGCGAAAAGACAGGGGGATCGAAGCTGTATTCTGCAGAAATAGCTGATGCATGTATCTTGATGGAGGAGTAGGACAGGCCTGTATGGAAAAGCTCTGGCCAAATACTCCAGCATGTTGGCAATGTCTACCTTTGACACATCTTTCCCCCTTTCAGTACTCCAAATGAGAAACCTTTTCCATTTTCCTGCATAGTTCCTTCTTGTTGAAGGTCTGCGGGCCTCAAGGATAATGTCTTTAACCCTTTGGGATAAATCTGGGTTGGTTGCTCTTATGTAATGTTCCAGGCAGTCAGTTGCAGAGTTTTCAGGTTTGGATGCAGGATGTTGTAGTCGCTCCGAGTTAACATCAAAGGAATCAGGGGTAGTGTCCACATTTTCCCCCCGAGACATGCTCCTCAGTAATGGGTACCAATGTTGTCTTGGCCAATCTGGAGCTATCAGTATTATCCTTGGACGTTCCTCTTTGATTTTCAATAGTACCTTGTGCATCAAAGGAAGAGGTGGAAATGCATATGCTGTCAGGCCTTTCCAACTGAAGGATAGAGAGTCCACCTTCCAAGCAAGTGGGTGGTATGTCCTTGTGCAGAATTTCTTGAGCTGGTGATTGAGTGGGGATGCGAATAGGTCTATTTGTGGCAGTCCCCATTTCTTTGTGATGGCCTTGAAGATGTCCGGGTGTAGCATCCATTCGTGAGCATCCGAGGTAGTTCTGCTTAACATGTCTGCTAGGATGTTTTCTTTTCCCGGTACAAAAATTGCTTGTAACTGAATGTTGTAACTCAGAGCCATATTCCATAGGTCCATAGCCATTCGGCATAGAGGGTATGAATGAGTGCCTCCCTGTTTGCTGATGTACCACATGACTGTGGTGTTGTCTGTCCTTATCATCAACTGGCCTTCTTGGAGGAATGGTCTGAAATTCTGGATTGCTAGTTTTACTGCCAGCATTTCTTTTTGATTTATGTGCAGGTGCAGCTGATCTGGGGTCCATAAGCCTTGTATGCACTTGTCCAGCATGTGGGCCCCCCAACCGAGGTCTGAGGCGTCTGTTGTGATGGTTTGGCTCGGTTGAATGCTGTGGAAGGGCAGACCTGTGTTTGACTGGCATGCCTGAGCCCACCATAGGAACTCTTGTTTCAGGCATGGGATTAGTGGTATTGCGGTTTCTAAGCTGTGCCTGTGTTGAGACCATAAATTCTTTAGGTACCACTGTAGCTTTCTCATATGCAGTCTGGCATGGGGGACAAGGATTATGCAGGATGCCATGAAGCCCAAGGCCTGCAGTACTTTCCTTGCTGTTAGTTTGTTCTGCTTTGTTAATGCCAAGAAGTAGAGAGGAAGTTGTTCTTGTTTTTCTGCAGTTAGGAATGCCATCTGTTGTACTGTGTCCAATTCTGCACCCAATAAGGTTATTGTTTGGGAAGGTATCAGTCTTGACTTTTTTTATATTGACTGTGTATCCCAGGGCTTGTAGTAAGCAAATGACTCTTTGTAAGTCTTGTGTCAGCTTGTTTTTGTTGTCCGCTTGTATCAGGCAGTCGTCCAGGTATGGATAAATTTGGATTCCCTGAGGCCTGCAGTGAGCGATTACTGATGCTAGGCATTTCGTGAACACTCTGGGCGCAGTAGATAAGCCAAAGGGCAATGCTGAGAATTGATAATGCTCTGATCCTGCAAGAAATCTGAGGTATCTTCTGCAATTTGGTCGTATGGGGACGTGCAGGTATGCCTCCTTGAGATCTGGAGTTACCAGCCAGTACTCCTTGCCCAGCATGGGAAGAAGTTGCTGTAGGGTCAGCATTTTGAATTTTGGAACAATGATGAATGTGTTTAAAGCGGACAGGTCGAGAATAGGCCTCCAATTTTTCTCTTTTCTTGGTACCAGGAAGAGTCTGGAGTAAAATCCCTTGCCTTGTTCTATAGGTGGTACCTTTCCACAGCTCTCATCTTTGCTAATTGAGCTATTTGTTTTAGAGCTTCTGTCTTTTGATTTGGTGGTAGGTTTGGCATTCCTCTTTTTCCTGGTAAAGTGTGGAAATGAAACCTGTAGCCTTGGTCTATAGTTTGCAAAATCCACTTGTCTCTTGTGATATAGTGCCAGTTTTTGAAAATAAGGCTAACTTTCCGCCTAAGGGTGCTGCTATTTGTTCCCTGGTAGGCGGTGTCAGAGCCAAGTCACTGTGATTGTCCTGTTGCAGTGGTAGTGGTTGTGTCTGTGCCTCGCTGGTTGTTGCCTTGCCACTGGCGTCCCCTGTAGGCACCTCCTCTGGATTGATTTCTGCCTCTTGAATGCCTATTCCTGCCTCTCTGAGTTTTAGAGGAGTCTGGAAAGGACCAATTTTTGGAAGGCCAGTTCCAGCTAAACCTTGGAGGCTGAACCTGTAAGAAATCTTTCACTGTTTGCACAGATTTTGCCTTCTCTTCCATTTTCTTCAGTACCTGTTGTGCAGGAGAACCAAATAAACTGACCTTATCCATAGGAGCATCTAATAGCTTTGCTTTAACATGATCCGGCAAGACCTGTTCTTTCAACCATGCATGCCTTCTTATAACTGTGCCAGTCATGGCTGATCTAAATGAAGCCTCCAGTGCATCATAGCCACATTTTAAGGAATGGTTACTAACCTGCTGAATGTTATTCACCATTTCTAGAACATATTTCTTATCTAAAGAATCAGAGGACAGTTTCTTAGTTAACTGATCAAGCATAAACTCTTGGTATTGGATCATATGAAACTGACAGTTCAATGCTCTAGCTGAGAGAGTAGCAGAGGTGTATACTTTTTTACCCCATCTCTCTAAGGACCTGGATTCCCTTTCAGAAGGGAGAGGATTTTTCGCTGAGGTCGAAGCTACTGCCTTAGGCCCCTGGGAGATAGTCTCAGGATCTGCAAAAGGAGCCTTGTATAAATGGTGATGAGTGTCCGGGACCCTGTAGAACCTATCGGGCTTAGCAGGGGCTGGAGGTAAAGTATCAGGAGCAGTGCAAGCATCATTAAATGCATCATCCACAACAGGAAGAACTGGAGGTATAGCTAAAGGCCTATGTTGTGGTAAGTGTAAAAAGGTCCTAAGCCTTTTTCTTGAATCTGAGAAATCTTGTCCCTGCCATTGGAATTGCTCTCTCATGGCATGTTAAGTTTCCCCAAATGAAAATTCCTCTGGTGGAGAGGCAGAAGGAATAGATTCTTCAGCATCGGAATCTTCATAAGTAGAAAAAGGAGCCTCTGGATGGTCTGTATTGTCTGTATCATCCGAAGAGTCATCAGAGGACACTGGCTCAGGGGGCTCTGCTCTAGGTCTCTTTACTGGAGGTTGAGAGGCCCTGTCTGGGTGAGATTGGGATCCCCTTATTAAAGAGATGAGATCCTCTGCCAGAGTAAGCATTTGGGAACTGGAACTGGGCCTGTGAGAGGGGGGCTTAACAGGCACAGACTTAGAAGCTTTGGCTGCTTTAGCCCTGGCAAAGGCCTTTATAGACATGGCTGCAGGAGGACTAGCAGCACCACGTGCTGGGGTAGAAACATCCAAAGGGATGGTGTCCGATAATTCTTGTGAAACCACTAGTAGTAGGTAAAACTTCAGAGGCCGATTCAACTAGAGTAGAAGGGGCCTCGGTAGTAGTCAAGGATTCGGCTGAAGATTGAACCGTTTGCTCGGTTTCGGCCGAAACAGAGACACTCGCGGTTTGCTTAACCGTAGTTTTGGCCAAAACCGTGGACCGCGAGTGTCGGTCCTTTTCTTTGCGTTTTTTAACAATTTGAGTAGTCGGAGGATCCGACGGCATTATGTACGCAAAATCTGAGCCGAAAAACTGTTCAGCAAACTCCGACCGACGCCTAAGCGTTCGTTGGTTGAAAGAAGCACAGGCTAAACAAGCTGCTACGTCGTGGTCTGGGCCTAAACAAGGTAAGCAGTAAGAGTGGAAATCTTTATGAGGTATTCGTTTCCCACAAGTTAAACAGTTATTCACTTTTTCTGACATCGGCTGAGGCAAGAAAGAGTCCCCAACGGGGTACTTAGCTTTATAGAAGTCTTGGTAGTATTCGGTAGTAGTAATCTCTGGATCTGACCGACCGCACTTGCGAACAGCTTCTACGCCACGGCAAGAAAGACTGAGGAAAATGGCGTCGGCTGATGCCTTTATACCCGAAGAACTGCAGCTATGACGTCGGGTGAAGTGCGACACCAGCCGAGGCCAGACCCAGACCTTGGAATCCGGCCGACCGAAGGGCTGCCTGACGACAGGACAACCCATTTGTAAGGACTGCAGATGCATCCTTGAAGGACATCTAGGTATAAACCCCTTTATAATATGTCAGATGACTAGCAAGCTCACGGATAGGACCCAGGAGATAAGAATAGGGAGGCCTGCCACCAGTGGAGTCAACCATGGCTCTGTGCTAGGCCACTCCTCTTTATCATCTATTACTTGGATCTCAAAGCGAATGTCAAAAGCCTTTGGAAGATCATGTTTGCAGATGAATGTAAATTGGGAGCCGTCACTGAAAACCCCAGATAAGAACATCCTTACGGAAGGTCCAACACAGACAAAACAACTGGCTTTTCCTTCCCTTCCTGTTGCATATGCTACCGGTAGCTGGTCAGTTTTTCTATTGCCTTTGGTCCTGTCCAGGTAGTAGCGTAACTGTCTATGTACATCCAAGGTATGCAACAGTCTTTCTCCCCTGTTCTGTGGGTTGGGGAAGAATGTAGAGACACTGGATACCACCTTAGGCATAAATGTAGGATTTGTTCTCATGGACACTATCTTGATGGAAGATCAGGAAGGGTTGTACTGCCATTAATGCCTGTAGTTCAGATACCCTTCTTGCTGAAGTGATCGCCAGCAAGAAAGCAGTCTTCCATGATAAGTATTGTAATTCTGCTGTTGCTGCTGGTTCGAAAGGAGGAAGTGTCAATTTTTCTAGCACAAAGTTCAAGTCCCATGCTGGCAATGGTGGTTTCCTAGGAGGTTTTACATTTTTAATTCCTCTCAGAAACTGCCTGAGCAGAGGATGTGAGAAGACAGGAGGATCCAAGCTGTATTCTGCTGAAATAGCTGATGCATGTATCTTGATGGAAGAATAGGACAGGCCTGTGTGGTAGAGCTCTGCCAAGTATTCCAGGATGTTGGCTATGTTTATCAGTGACACATCTTCTCCCTTTGCAGTACTCCAAATGAGATATCTTTTCCATTTTGCTGCATAATTTTTTCTTGTTGAGGGTCTGCGAGCCTCAAGGATAATGTCTTTAACCCTTTGGGATAAATTTGGGTTAATTGCTCTTATGTAATGTTCCAGGCAGTCAGCTGCAAGGTTTTCAGGTTTGGATGTAGGCTGTTGTTGTTCTGAGTAAACAGCAATGGAACCAGGGGTAGTGTCCATATTTGTTCCCGCGACATGCTCCTCAGTAATGGGTACCAATGTTGCCTTGGCCAGTCTGGAGCTATCAGAATGATCCTTGGACGGTCCTCTTTGATCTTCAATAGCACCTTGTGCATCAAAGGAAGTGGTGGGAATGCATATGCTGTCAGGTTTTTCCAACTGAAAGATAGGGAGTCCACCTTCCAAGCAAGTGGGTGGTACATCCTTGTGCAGAATTTCCTTAGCTGGTGATTGCGTGGGGATGCAAATAAGTCTATTTCTGGGAGTCCCCATTTTCTTGTAATGGCTTTGAAGATGTCCGGATGCAGCATCCATTCGTGGGCATCCGTGGTAGTCCTGCTTAATATGTCTGCTAGAATGTTTTCTTTTCCTGGTACAAAAATTGCTTGTAGCTGAATGTTGTAGCTCAGAGCCACATTCCATAGGTCCAGTGCCATCCGGCATAGAGGGTACGAATGTGTGCCTCCCTGTTTGTTGATGTACCACATAACTGTGGTGTTGTCTGTCCTTATCAATTGACCTTCTCGGAGAAATGGTCTGAATGTCTGGATTGCCAGTTTTACTGCCAACATTTCCTTTAGATTTATGTGCAGGTTCAGCTGGTCTTGAGTCCATAAGCCTTGTATGCACTTGTCCATTATGTGGGCCCCCCAACCGAGGTCTGAGGCGTTCGTCGTGATGGTTTGGCTTGGTTGAGTGCTGTAGAAGGGCAATCCTGTGTTTAATTGACAGGCCTGAGCCCACCATAGGAACTCTTGCTTCAGGCATGGTATTATTGGAATTTTGGTTTCTAGGCTGTGTTTGTGTTGAGACCACAAATTCTTCAGGTACCACTGTAGCTTTCTCATATGCAGTCTGGCATGAGGGACCAGTATTATGCAGGATGCCATGAAGCCCAGGGCTTGCAGTACTTTTCTTGCTGTTAGATGGTTCTGCTTTGTTAAAGCCAAGAAGTAGAGAGGTAGTTGTTCTTGCTTTTCTACTGTTAGGAATGCCATTTGCTTTAATGTGTCCAGCTCTGCACCCAAAAAGGTTATTCTTTGGGATGGTGTCAGTCTTGACTTTTTTATATTGACTGTATATCCCAGGGCTTGTAGCAGGTAAACGACTCTTTGCAAGTCTTCTGTTAGCTTGTTTTTGTTGTCTGCTTGTATCAGGCAGTCGTCCAGGTAGGGGTAAATTTGGATTCCCTGAAGCCTGCAATGAGCAATTACTGATGCCAGGCATTTCGTGAATACTCTGGGCACAGTAGATAAGCCAAAAGGCAATGCTGAGAATTGATAATGCTCTGATCCTGCAAGAAATCTGAGGTATCTTCTGCAATCTGGTCGTATGGGGACGTGCAGGTATGCCTCCTTGAGATCTAGAGTAACCAGCCAAGACTCCTTGCCCAGCATGGGAAGAAGCTGCTGTAGGGTCAGCATTTTGAATTTTGGGACAATGAGGAATGTGTTTAAAGCGGACAGGTCAAGAATAGGTCTCCATTTGCCTTCTTTCCTTGGTACTAGGAAGAGTCTGGAGTAAAAACACTTTCCTTGCTCCATATATGGTACCTTTTCCACAGCTCTCATTTTTAATAATTGACCTACTTGTTGTAGAGCTTCTGCCTTTTGATTTGGAGGTAGGTTTGGCATTCCTCTCTTTCCTGGTAGAGTATGGAAATGAAACCTGTAACCTTGGTCTATAGTTTGCAAAATCCACTTGTCTCTTGTGATGTAATGCCAGTTTTTTGAAAATAGAGCTAGCTTTCCGCCTAAGGGTGCTTCTAGTTGTTCCCTGGTAGGCGGTGCCAGAGCCAAGTCACTGTGATTGTCCTGTTGTAGTGGTGGTGGCTGTGTCTGTGCCTCGCTGGTTGTTACCCTGCCACTGGCGTCCCCTGTAGGCACCCCTGGATTGGTTTCTGCCTCTTGAACGCCTATTCCTGCCTCTCTGTGCTTTGAAGGAGTCTGGAAAGGACCAATTCTTGGAGGGCCAATTCCTGCTAAACCTTGGAGGTTGGACCTGTAAGAAATCTTTCACTGTTTGGACAGATTTTGCCTTCTCTTCCATCTTCTTCAGTACCTGTTGTGCAGGCGAACCAAACAAATTGATCTTTTCCATGGGAGCATCTAATAGTTTTGATTTGACATGGTCCGGTAAGGCCTGCACTTTTAACCATGCATGCCTTCTGATAACTGTGCCAGTCATGGCTGATCTAAAGGAAGCCTCCAGTGCATCATAGCCGCATTTTAAAGAATGGTTGCTAACTTGCTGAATGTTATGTACCATTTCCTGAACATATTTCTTATCTAAAGGTTCATCAGAGGACAGTTTTTTAGTTAACTGGTCTAGCATAAACTCTTGATATTGGATCATATGAAATTGACAGTTCAAGGCCCTAGCTGACAGAGTGGCAGAAGTGTAAACTTTTTTACCCCATCTCTTTAAGGACCTGGATTCCCTTTCAGAGGGGAGGGGATTTTTGGCAGAGGTAGCTGCTACAGCCTTAGGACCCTGGGAGATAGTCTCGGGGTCTGCAAAAGGAGCCTTGTATAAATGGTGATGTGTGTCCGGGACCCTGTAGAACCTATCGGGCTTAGCAGGGGCCGGAGGTAATGAATCAGGAGCAGTACAAGCATCATTAAATGCATCATCTACAACAGAAAGAACTGGAGGTATAGCTAAAGGCCTATGTTGTGGTAAATGCAAAAAGGTTCTAAGCCTTTTCCTGGAGTCTGAAAAATCTTGGCCCTGCCACTGAAATTGTTCCCTCATAGCATGTAAGGTTTCCGCAAAGGAAAATTCCTCAGGCGGAGAGGCAGAAGGGATGGACTCTTCAGCATCAGAGTCTTCATAAGGGGAATAAGGAGCCTCTGGAGGGTCTGTAATATCTGAATCATCAGAGGAATCATCTGTGGAAACTGACTCAGGGGGCTCTGCTCTAGGCCTCTTCTCTGGAGGTGGGTGAGAGGCCCTGTCTGGGTGAGGTTGAGATCCCCGGATTAAAGAAATGAGATCCTCTGCTAGGGTAAGCATTTGGGAACTGGAGCTGGGCCTGTGAGAGGGGGTCTTAACAGGCACAGATTTAGTAGCTTTAGCTGCTTTAGCCCTGGCAAAGGCCTTAATGGACATGGCTGCAGGAGGCGTAGCAGCTCCACGTGCAGGGGTTGAAATATCCAAGGGAATAGTGTCAGATAATTCCGGAGAAACCACAACTGCAGGTTGGATTTCAGAAGCCGATTCCACCAGGTTGGAAGAGGCCTCGGTAGAAGGTATGCTTTCGGCTGAAGGAAGAACCGCTAGCTCGGTTTCAGCCGAAACCGAGACACTCGCGGTTGGTTTAACCGCGAGTGTCGGTCCTTTCTTGCGCTTTTGGATATTTGTGAAGTTGGAGGATCCGACGGCATAATATAAGCAAAATCAGAGCCGAAAAACTGCTCAGCAAATTCCGACCGACGTCTAAGCATCCGTCGGTTGAAAGAAGCACAGGCTAGACAAGCTGCTACGTCGTGGTCTGGGCCTAAACAAGGTAAGCAGTCAGAGTGGAAATCTTTATGAGGTATTTGTTTCCCACAAGTTAAACAGTTATTCACTTTTTCTGACATTGGCTGAGGCAAGAAAGAGTCCCCAATGGGGTACTTAGCTTTTTAGAAGTCTTCGGTAGTAGTAGAAGTATTCGGTAGTAGTAATCTCTGGTTCTGACCGACCGGCACTTGCGAACAGCTTCTGCTTCGGGCGCCACGCGGCAAGAAAGACTAAGGAAAATGGCGTCGGCTGATGCCTTTATACCCGAATAACTGCAGCTATGACGTCGGGTGAAGTGCGACACCAGCCGAGGCCAGACCCAGACTTTGGAATCCGGCCGACCGAAGGGCTGCCTGACGACAGGACAACCCATTTGTAAGGACTGCAGATGCATCCTTGAAGGTCATCTGTACTATGTCCTTCAAGGATGCATCTGCAGTCCTTACAAATGGGTAGAATACCATAGCCAAACTGGGGGAGGAGGAGACATAAGATTATGGTGTAGTTAAGATCCCTTGCAAAACAGCAGTGGCAAAACCTGCTCGGGATCTGGAGTATAAAGGTAAATTGTAATGCTTGGCAAATGTATGCACGGAGCTCCAAGTAGCAGCCTCTAAAATGTTTTTGGTAGCCACTCCTCGTAGAAAAGCTGTGGTAGTGGCTGTAGCCCTTGTAGAGTGAGGCCTGATGTTTTCTGGAGTTTTCTTCCCATGGTAGGAGTAACAAAATCTAATGCAATTTCCTATCCACTTAGAGATTGTCTGTTTTGAAATTGCTTTTCCTTCCATTCCTGTTGCATATGCTACCAGTAGCTGGTCAGTTTTTCTATTGCCCTTGGTCCTGTCCAGGTAGTAACGTAATTGTCTATGTACATCCAAGGTATGCAACAGTCTTTCTCCCCTGTTCTGTGGGTTGGGGAAGAATGTAGGTAGGTGGATAGCTTGGTTTAAAGATACCCTGGAGACCACCTTTGGCATAAAAGTAGGATCTGTTCTCATGGACACACTATCTTGATGGAAGATCAGGAAGGGCTGTACTGCCATCAATGCTTGTAGCTCAGATACCCTTCTCGCTGAAGTGATTGCAAGCAGGAAAGCAGTTTTCCATGATAAGTATTGTAATTCTGCTGTTGCTGCTGGTTCGAACGGAGGGAGTGTCAACTTTTCTAGCACAAAGTTCAAGTCCCATGCTGGCAATGGTGGCTTTCTAGGTGGTTTTACATTTTTAATTCCTCTCAGAAACTGCCTGAGCAGAGGATGTGAGAAGACTGGAGGATCCAAGTTGTATTCTGCTGAAATAGCTGATGCATGAATTTTAATGGAAGAATAGGACAGGCCGTTGTGGAAGAGCTCTGCCAAGTATTCCAGGATGTTGGCTATGTTTACCAGTGACACATTTTCTCCTTTTGCAGTACTCCAAATGTGATATCTTTTCCATTTTGCTGAATAATTTTTTCTTGTCGAGGGTCTGCAAGCCTCCAAGATAATGCCTTTAACCCTTTGGGATAAACTAGGGTTATTTGGTCTTATGCAATGTTCCAGGCAGTCAGCTGCAGTGTTTTCAGGTTTGGATGCAGGGTGTTGTAGTTGTTCTGTGTTAATAGCAAGGGAACCAGTGGTAGAGGGCATATTTGTTCCCGAGACATGCTCCTCAGTAATGGGTACCAATGTTGCCTTGGCCAGTCTGGAGCTATCAGGATGATCCTTGGACGGTCTTCTTTGATCTTCAATAGCACCTTGTGCATCAAAGGAAGTGGTGGGAATGCATATGCTGTCAGGTTTTTCCAACTGAAAGATAGGGAGTCCACTTTCCAAGCAAGTGGGTGGTACGTCCTTGTGCAGAATTTCTTCAGCTGGTGATTGCGTGAGGATGCAAATAAGTCTATTTCTGGTAGTCCCCATTTTCTTGTAATGGTTTTGAATATGTCCGGATGCAGCATCCATTCGTGGGCATCCGTAGTAGTTCTGCTTAGTATGTCTGCTAGTATGTTTTTTCCTGGCACAAAAATTGTGCCACATTCCAGAGGTCCATTGCCATCCAGCATAGAGGGTACGAATGTGTGCCTCCCTGTTTGTTGATGTACCACATTACTGTGGTGTTGTCTGTCCTTATCAACAGATGACCTTGTTGAAGAAATGGTCTGAATGTCTGAATTGCCAGTTTTACTGCCAGCATTTCCTTTTGATTTATGTGTAGGTGCAGCTGGTCTTGAGTCCATAAGCCTTGTATGCACCTGTCCAGCATGTGCGCCCCCCAACCGAGGTCTGAGGCGTCCGTTGTGATGGTCTGGCTTGGTTGGGTGCTGTGGAAGGGCAGTCCTTTGTTTGATTGACAGGCCTGAGCCCACCATTTGAATTCTTGCTTCAGGCATGGGATTATTGGGATTTGGGTTTCTAGGCTGTGCTTGTGCTGAGACCATAAATTCCTTAGGTACCACTGTAACTTTCTCATATGCAGTCTGGCATGAGGAACCAAAATTATGCAGGATGCCATGAAACCCAAGGCTTGCAGGACTTTTCTTGCTGTTAGCTGGTTCTGTTTTGTTAATGCCCAGAAGTAGAGAGGGAGTTGCTCCTGTTTTTCTACTGTCAGGAATGCCATTTGTTTCGATGTGTCCAGCTCTGCACCCAAAAAAGTTATCCTTTGGGATGGTATCAGCCTTGACTTTTTTATATTGACTGTGTATCCCAGGGCTTGCAGTAGATAAATGACCCTTTTTAAGTCTTCTGCTAGTTTGTTTTTGTTGTCCGCTTGTAACAGGCAGTCGTCCAGGTAGGGGTAGATTTGGATCCCCTGAAGCCTGCAATGAGCAATTACTGATGCCAGGCATTTCGTGAACACTCTGGGCGCAGTAGATAAGCCAAAGGGCAATGCTGAGAATTGATAATGCTCTGATTCTGCAAGAAATCTGAGGTATCTTCTGCAATTTGGTCGTATGGGGACGTGCAGGTATGCCTCCTTGAGATCTAGAGTTACCAGCCAAGACTCCTTGCCCAACATGGGAAGAAGCTGCTGTAGGGTCAGCATTTTGAACTTTGGGACAATGAGGTATGTGTTTAAAGCGGACAGGTCGAGAATAGGTCTCCATTGTTTTTCTTTTCTTGGTACCAGGAAGAGCCTGAGTAAAATCCTTGTCCTTGCTCCATAGATGGTACCTTTTCTACAGCTCTCATCCTTAGTAAGTGAGTTATTTGTTTTAGAGCTTCTGCCTTTTGATTTGGAGGTAGGTTTGGCATTCCTTTCTTCCTTGGTAGAGTATGGAAGTGAAACTTGTAGCCTTGGTCTATTGTCTGCAAAATCCACTTGTCTCCTGTGATGCAATGCCAGTTTACTGAAAATAAGGCTATCTTTCCGCCTAAGGGTGCTTGTAGTTGTTCCCTGGTAGGCGGTGCTAGAGCCAAGTCACTGTGATTGTCCTGTAGTCGTGGTGGTGGCTGCATCTGGGGCTGTACCTCGTTGGTTGTTAGCCTGCCACTGACGTCCCCTGTAGGCATCTCTGGATTGACCCCTGCCTCTTGAGCACCTATTCCTGCCTCTGAGCTCTGGAGGTGTCTGGAAAGGACCAATTTTTGGAGGGCCAATTCCTGCTAAACCTTGGAGGTTGGACCTGTAAGAAATCTTTGACTGTCTGGACAGATTTTGCCTTCTCTTCCATCTTCTTCAGTACCTGTTGTGCAGGAGAGCCAAACAAACTGATCTTGTCCATGGGAGCATCTAGTAGCTTTGATTTAACATGATCTGGTAAGGCCTGCTCTTTTAACCATGCATGTCTTCTGATCACTGTGCCAGTCATGGCTGATCTAAAGGAAGCCTCCAGTGCATCATAGCCGCATTTTAAGGAATGGTTACTGACCTGCTGAATGTTATGTACCATTTCCTGAACAGATTTTTTGTCTAATGGCTCATCAGAAGACAGCCTTTTAGTTAACTGTTCTAACATAAATTCTTGACACTGGATCATGTGGAATTGACAGTTCAAGGCCCTAGCTGAAAGAGTAGCAGAAGTGTAAACTTTTTTACCCCATCTCTCTAAGGCCCTAGATTCCCTTTCAGAGGGAGGGGTTTTGGTAGAGGTAGCTGCTACAGCCTTGGGTCCCTGGGAGATAGTTTCGGGATCTGCAAAAGGGGCCTTATACAAATGATAATGTGTGTCCGGAACCCTGTAGTACCCATCGGGCTTAGCAGGGGCCGGAGGAAGAGAATCAGGAGCAGTACAAGCATCATTAAAAGCATCATCCACAACAGTAAGTACTGGAGGAATGGCTAAAGGCCTATGTTGTGGCAAATGCAAAAAGGTTCTAAGCCTTTTCCTAGAGTCTGAAAAATCCTGGCCCTGCCATTGGAATTGTTCCCTCATAGCATGTAAGGTTTCCCCAAAAGAAAATTCCTCAGGCGGAGAGGCAGAAGGAATGGACTCCTCTGCATCAGAGTCCTCATAAGGAGAAAAGGGGGCCTCTGGAGGGTCTGAATTATCTGATTCATCAGAGGAGCCATCTGAAGAAACTGGCTCAGGGGGCTCTACTCTAGTCCTCTTCTCTGGAGGTGGGTGAGAGGCCCTGTCTGGATGTGGTTGGGATCCCCGGATCAAAGAAATGAGATCCTCTGCTAGACTAAGCATTTGTGAACTAGAACTGGGCCTGTGAGAGGGGGTCTTAGCAGGCACAGTTTTGGTAGATTTTGCTGCTTTAGCCCTGGCAAAGGCCTTAATCGACATGTATGCAGGAGGCCTAGCAGCACCACGTGCAGGAGTAGAAATATCCAAAGGGATAGTATCTGATAAATCCTGTGAGCCTGCAGTAGCAGGTGGGATTTCGGTAGCAGATTCAGCCAGGCTGGAAGAGGCCTCGGTAAGTGGCAAGCTTTCGGCCGAAGGAAGAACCGTGGACTCGTTCAGCCGAAACAGAGACACTCGCGGTTGGCTTAACAGCGGTTTCGGCCGAAACCGCGGACCGCGAGTGTCGGTCCTTTTCCTTGCGGTTTTTAGAAAGTTGCGTAGTCGGAGTATCCGACGGCATAATGTAAGCAAAAGCGGAGCCAAAAAACTCTTCAGCAAATTCAGACCGACGTCTAAGCGTTCGTCGGTTGAAAGAAGCACAGGCTAGACAAGCTGCTACGTCGTGGTCTGGGCCTAAGCAAGAAATCTTTATGAGGTATTTGTTTCCCACAATTTAAACAGTTATTCACTTTTTCTGACATCGGCTGAGGCAAGAAAGAGTCCCCAACGGGGTACTTAGCTTTTTAGAAGTCTTCGGTAGTAGTAGAAGTATTCGGTAGTAGTAATCTCTGGTTCTGACCGACCGGCACTTGAGAACAGCTTCTGCTTCGGGCGCCACACGGCAAGAAAGACTGGGGAAAATGGCGTCGGCTGATGCCTTTATACCCGAATAACTGCCGCTATGACGTCGGGTGAAGTGCGACACCAGCCGAGGCCAGACCCAGACTTTGGAATCCGGCCGACCGAAGGGCTGCCTGACGACAGGACAACCCATTTCTAAGGACTGCAGATGCATCCTTGAAGGACATCTTTGATCTCCTGCGGATGGCCTCAACGGAGTCGGGGTTCTTCCAAGCCCATTGCACGAAGAGTTTAATCAGCGGCAGTGGGATGGTCACCCAAGAAGTACAGGGACGAGAGCTGAAGGCCTGCAGGAATACGGATTCCTCTGAGGAAGGGGTTTGAGGACTTCGTCACCTCTCTGTTTCAAGATTTCCATGATGTCCCTGGAGGAGATATAGGGGGTGACCATGGGGACCCTTCCCATATTTGTAGTCCGTATCCTTCTCTGAGTGACTCCTCCAGGTTGTCAATGTGTCTCCTCTTACACACCCGTTTCCGAGGGGTTTCTTTGGTGGGAACATCTGAAGAAGACTCTGAAAGTGAAATGCCCTGAATAGGGTTCTCCTGGGCCTTGCGCTCTCGGAGTCCTGTGGGGGGGGGGTGGACTTTGACAGCTTCAGCTCAGAGGGAACTGGGGGGGGGAATAACCAACTGTGGAGGACTGTTGGCAGCAAGTGCCCTTTCTCCATCACCTGGAAAGCAGGCCCGCCCAAACAGAATAGGAGCCCGGAACCGAAGAAGATAGAATCGGAAAGTACAGTTTTGTACCTACCATAAATGTAGATGTTAGAGTGTTCACCCTGCTGCAGTCATCACACTTGGGGTTATCCTGTCGTCAGGCGGCCCCTCAGTCGGCCGGATTTCCAAAGTCTTGGTCCGACGTCGGTTGCTGTCGCCTCATCCCTGACGTCAGTGCGCCAGGGGTACATATATTGCAACAGACACCATTTTCTTCAGTTTTTCTTGCCCC
>NC_056726.1:1577310869-1577339132 GCF_019279795.1 Protopterus annectens | reverse complement strand
ATTAGTGGACATATATATATATGTGTATATATATATATATAGACTCTTAGTTTCTGTACATATGTGATATTGGCATGAGTGTTCTCTCTCTGACTACTGGTTTGCTTGCAAACTAGATCTGAGGTAAAGGCAGAGGGGGATTGTGGGTATTAGGTTGTCTCGAGCTTCTTCTCGATGCAGAGCTAGCAAGCGGCCGACACGGAGCCGAGGATCGGCTCCGAACCCATGTGTAAGAACAAAGGCGAGATGAGCACTCCACATGGAACGTTATGGTAAGGACATAACTTCTATTTATGTACACATCTGTGTATGTATATTCTATATATAATGTGTGCATGTATCTCTCTCATTTTATTTATATATATATATATATATATATATATATATATATATATATATATAAAATAATAACTTTAAAACTGCATTAAAATAGAATTAGAAATAAAATAAAGTACTTGTTCACCAAGAATGACACGAGACTGTGAACAGGTTATTAGAGCACTTTCATTCCTTTGAGTAGTACGGCACGTCAACAGAAATATCCAAAAAAACAAGAATACCTGTGTTCAGTAGTGTTCAAAAATAGGGCGTAAAACAGAAAATCCAATAATATTGTTGTAAATAGTCCTTGTTACTATCCAGTTTCAGCAGAGAGCTTGAAGTGTTGAATCAAAACAGTAGTAAAAGTCTGTCAGACCTGTTGTCTCCATATGTAAATTGTTAGGTGGTGGTTCTTTGTGTTAACTGGAAATGTCAAGGCAAGTGTACTAAGTCAGGAAGAAAAACAAATAAAATAATTCCCCGTAAAAAAAAAAAAAAAATTCTGTTCCTTAATGCATAAAAGTGTATGTTAAAACCTGGTTAAAGTGTATAAAATCAAAGTAAGAATATATAGGCAAATGTAACATAAAACCATTAAAACAATATAAGTCATCCGCAGAAGTAAGCAGTGTACTGTAGCATTAATCATGGTTCAGAAAAATGAAACCATAGACCCAACATCCTTTTCTAGGCTCGGTAAACAGTGTTGCAAAATTATGAAGATAGCGATGTATCTTTGTAGTGGTGTACTAAGGAAGAAACAAAGATCAGAAATATAACCTTGATGAAACGCTGTCTTGGCAAAAGTATAACCTAGATAAAACACTGTTTTTTCCAAAAGTCCTCTACCCATTATTAGTCTACCTACTATTATGAACTATAAATATATGCTGGAAATGAGGAAAACTGCGTGCCTCAACCATTTTAAAGCACATTTTAAATTAACGCTGTCATTAAGATCGGGGTTGCACTCTGCATCTAATTTGAGTTGCCATACAAGTTCACGGAAATCCAAAAGTGAATCCATATCTCCAGAAAAAAAGAGCGGACTTGTTCCAGTACAAAAAAACTTCATTCCTGTGATATTTGTGCAGGAAAGACTGTGCTTGCCCCAAGCATTTTTGTCATTATGCTTTCAGACAGCTGCACAGTGCTGTTTAATGCAGCTCGGAAGCTTCCTGGATGTCTTCCCCATGTAGAATCCTGGACAAGTATTGCAGATAGATGCATAGACTACATACGAGCTGTTGCAATTGTAGTCTTTAGCAAAAGTAATTCTTTTGCAAGTGTGTGTAAAAACAAATTCCTTTGTTTCTAAAATGAAATTGCAGGCAACACACTTACTACAAGAATACATGCCTGGGGGGAGAAGAGTCATGATATGGTGTAGTCAAAGTGAAGTTGTCAGAGTTCTCAAAGAAATTTCTCAAAATTTTGGTTCTCTTATGTGAAAACAGAGGGCTTTCTCCTAGAAGATGGGATATCACATCATCTCCAATAAACGTACAAAAACTGAGAGAATTTCGGAATATGTGGACAATGTATTAAATCCGATAGTTCAGAGGACCCCTTATTTCCTTAGAGATTCGTGGGCCTATTTACATGAACTATTTTTGTTCAATGACACTGTCTGTTTTCAAACTGGTAGCCCTAGATATTGAAGCATTGTATACCAGCAATCCCACACAGGGAAGGGGATTAGTGTAGTTAGTTTCTTTATAGACACACTGCCTTCTTTGATATTAAGACTGGAATGATTTGTGACCTTATTGCTACAGTACTCCAAAATTATTTTTTCCCATTTCAGTAGGATAATTTTTCAACAGATAAAAGGGGTGGATGTGAGGTCACAGATGGCCCAGCCTATGCTAATTTAGTGTTATCAGCTTGGGAACTGCATTCCTTAAGGCATCTTTCAGGTTTTCAGTATGTCCCATTGTACAGACAATATACAGATATATATTATTTTGTGGGCGGGAACAGATGAAGAACTCGCTGCATTTGTAAACAGCATGACAGAAAGTATTGGATTCCTCAGATTTGTCATTTCTGGGTTTGGTACTAGTTACCTTAGACACACATGTTTTTCCTGTAGTCATTAAAGTTTTTTTTTATTTGTTCAAATTCTTCGTTAAACGGGTTTTTGTGTACTTCTGTGTGTTTTATATATCTGAAATACCAATCAGGGACGGAAAATTAAAAGCAAGCCCCAATGGAACAAGATTCCGGTTTGGCTACTCTAATTAATAAATGTAAAAACATATCTTGTCCTTAATGACGGAGAATGTTTTTTCTTTCCTGATTGGTATATTAGGTGGACTATGGTTCCCGTGCTAACGGATATGATATGCTTTTACATAGATAGTTTTAGCTGACTCTGGTAACTTACCCATTTGGGCTTGCTTGCCCATTTCTTGCCCCTGGTAGGTGTTTCTAGAGGCTTACATTTTCTGTGATTAAGGATAAGATATGCTTTTATATTTATTAGCGTAACCAAACTGGAATATTGTCCCATTGGGGCTTGCATTTATTTTCCATCCCTGATTGGTATTTCGGAGTCCTATGATGTGAAGTTGTTAAATCTCGCCGTTTATTCTCACTGATTGGTTCGGAACTGATCCTCGGCTCTGACACGGCCGATAGCAAAGCTCAAGGTTTGCCAGTAGCTCGAGACCAAGCCCCTTATCTCACAATGCACTGCTGGAATTACCCCATATCTAGTTTGCCGCGGCAAGAGAGATCTCGGTGATCCAGCTAGCTCGGACCATTTGTGGAAAAAATAGAAAGTTTTTGATAAAAATCTTCTTTTTTCTCTTAGATATTTTCATATAGACAGTTTGAGTGTTAGTGTTAAAATTTTAATAATAGAATCAGTAGTTTCTGATAGTTAGTGCCCTGTTGGCTTAGTTGTTTTGGGTGGGCCTTTCAGCCCTATTTAAAGTTAATAATCTCTATTTTCTTCTAGTCAGGTTTTTTCTCAGTGGGCCTGTTTAGCCCTGTATTTGTAAATTTATAGTTTAACTGTCATAGAAAGTGTCCAGTTTGGGCTTAGTTGCTTTCCTTAGTTAGTGTGGGTCTTATACAAGGAAAGGAAGGACTTCACTCTATTAGTTTCAGTATACTGTTGTTGTATTCTACTATTTACTATGTCGGATGACAAGGAAAAGTCCCATCCTAAATCGGAATTCAAGAAATGCCCAGATTGTGGGCAGAAAATGTCCGTCACTGACTGACACATTCAGTGTGTATACTGTCTGCTAAACACTTCCAAGACACTTGCAACATTTGCCATTCCTTTTCTTCAAGAGTTTTCTTGGAGAGAAGGAGGAAGCTAATTGACAGGGGATTACTGCAGCATTCCTTTTCTGAGGTGTTGAGTAGCCAGGAAGGTGCT
Organism: Protopterus annectens; assembly: GCF_019279795.1. Taxonomy (NCBI): domain Eukaryota; kingdom Metazoa; phylum Chordata; order Ceratodontiformes; family Protopteridae; genus Protopterus; species Protopterus annectens. The sequence goes on along the minus strand of NC_056726.1, from coordinate 1,577,335,417 downwards.
AGCATGTCTTTCAAATCCTCCAAATCTTCAAAGTCTTCAGATCCCAAAGTTGCAAAAAAGGCAAGAACTTCAGAGGGAGGGAGGGTCATCGGTTCCACAGACCTCGGAACAGAGTGTCCCTTTGATTCGGAGCCAGCTCCCAGTCTTGGAGCCGGTCTCGGAGGTTCCCTCTTCTCCTCTGCTCCAGTCAGCACCTTTGGTGCATTCAACTAAGTCTTCAGTCAGCCTTTCGGATTTGGACATGTATTGGCTAGTGCAGAAGCTTTTATAGGCACCAGGACTTGCCAAATTGTTGTTGGCCCTACAAGCTCGTCGGTGCTGAAGACTATTAAACCGGATTTGTCTACTCCTCCTCAGAGCCGTACTGGACCCTCTGAGCCGAAGGAACCCGAACTGATGATTGTCGAACCCTTGGAGCTGATACCCGCAACGGTGTTATTGGCTCCATCTACACAGATGTCCTCGGCACCGACCGAGGACTGTAGGAGCAGATGCTCTCCCATCGGGTCTGGGGAGGATAGTCGGACTGATTTGTTGGTGCCGACTCTTCCTGTTGGGGCTTCGGCTCGGATGAGCTCCGCTCCTACCTTGGGCTTGGAGCCCATGGTTTCAGTGCAGGAGGATCTGATGGTCCTTTCGGGTCAGTCTACCCCTTCTCGTCGGAGCCATGGCACCTTCGATGCTATGAGGAGAGTCCTGTCTCCCAAGACAATGTCGGCATCGGTTCGGCCTTCCCTCTCCCCTCAAGCTCCTGTGTCTGCTTCTTCATGTCAGAATTTGAAGACCCTTTGTCATCGTCCCCCCCCCCCCCAGTAGCCACTGTGACCACGGACACTTCCCTGATAGGGTGGGGGGGGGGGCATTTTCAGGGAAAGACTGCCCAAGGCACTTGGATGGATCAAGAGTCACATCTGCATATCAGTGTTCTAGAGTTGAGAGCGGTACTTCTGGCGTTGCAGTACTTTCAGGACTCTCTTCCTCTAGGAACTATTGCAATTCAGACGGACAACATGTCAGTAGTCTGGTACTTGAACAAGCAAGGTGGAACCAAGTCTTACCCCCTTTGTCAAGAAGCCCTCAGAGTCTGGCAATGCGATGTGTTGTCCCAGCATTTTCAGTTGGCAACGCACATCTCGGGGAAATTCAGCGTGATAGCGAACAAGCTAAGCAGGGCGATATTGCTCCCTCACGAGTGGTCTGCCAAACAGGTTGCGGAGTTGATTTTCTGCAAATGGGGCCAGCCTTGCTGCGACCTCTTTGCCAGCCACATCAGTTCAAAATGCAGAAGCTACTTTGCCAGCCACATCAGTTCAAAATGCAGAAGCTACTTTGCCCTAATACCACCTCCGGGACATCCCCCTAAAGATGCACTCTTACACGATTGGCCCCCCGGGTCTCCTTTACGCATTCCCACCCGTCCCATTGATGCCCAGATTTTTACAGAAAGCAAAATCGCTGGGAAGGACTGTTATCTTCATAGCCCCCTACTGGCCTTGACAGATTTGGTTCCGGTTTCTCCACCATCACCTGTTGGAAGATCCATGGATCCTGGACCCAGTTCTGGACCTTCTGACACACCCATCAGGGGACCTCCATCCTTCCCTGCAGTCCCTGAAACTGACTGCTTGGCTAATCCACTTCCCCTAATTGCCAGGCTTCATTTGATTTCAGAAGATACAAGACAAATTCTCTTGTCTTCTCACAAGCTATCCACCAGGAAATTATACTGCAGTAAGTGGAAAAGGTTCTGAATTTGGGCCAACACACAGAAAATTGACCCTTTCTGAGCTCCGCTATCGTCCATTTTAGAATTTTTGACAAAGATATTTAAGGAAGTGGCAGCAGCTACTACAGTTGGAGTCCAGTTAGCTGACATCCCAAATTTACACCTTGGATTTGGTGACTCGAATGTTATGGGCTATAAGTTATGTAAAACTTTGCTTAAAGGTGTTCTTCACATGAGACAGTCTGCCAAAATTCCGTATTCTCCCTGGAATTTTACCTTTATGCTCTCTCAAATTATTCTCCCCCCTTTTGAACCAGCATCTTCTTGTGATCTCAAATATTTATCCTGGAAAACTATTTTTCTAGTGGCCATTACTTCTGCCCACAGTGTGTCAGAACTCCAAGCATTATCTGTCAGACAACCTTACATGATTTTCCATGCTGATAGAGTATCTCTCAGAACAAACCCCTCTTTTGTGCCTAAAGTCTCTTTTGAATCCAATATCAATCAGGTCATTGAGCTTTCAGTCTTTTTTCTCAACCACTCTAACAAATTGGATGTGCACAGACGGCTCAGATTTTATCTTGACAGAACCAAGGAAATTAGAAAATCAGATCAACTTTTTGTATCCTTTTCAGAAGCCAGAAAAGGTAATCCAGTGGCTAAAACAACTTTATCTAAATGGTTATCAGATTGTATATCCTTTGTTTATGAGAATGCTAGCATGCCATTGACACACAAACCTAAGGCTCATTCTACCAGAGCCATTTCTACATCTTCTGCCTTTCAAGCTAAATTGTCCCTTGACAATATTTGCGCTGCAGCCACTTGGTCTAAGCCTCATACCTTTATCACACATTGCAAAGTAGATAAAGCTTCCAGGGACAGGTCTTCCTTTGGTTCCACGGTACTGAAAAACGTACTTCCATTAGCCACCCAAGATTGAGGGTGCTAGGGACGCTACCCATCAGTGAGAATAAACGGCGAGATTTAACGACTTCACATAAAGAAATTATGTACTTACCATAACGTTCCATGTGAGTTTATCTCGCCTTTATTCTCACATCCCTTCCTCCTTCCCCCTCCTGGCTGACAGTTGACTTAGAGGCTAGTACCATCCTGGTTATTCAATACTTCTTTTCCCTTTTGGGAAGTGTTTCCTTGTAGAAATAAATAAAAGGGTATATATACTCGCAGCAAACAAGATCTGAGGTAATTCCAGCAGTGCATTGTGGGATAAGGAGCTTGGTCTCGAGCTACTGGCAAACCTTGAGCTTTGCTATCGGCCATGTCAGAGCCGAGGATTGGCTCCGAACCCATCAGTGAGAATAAAGGCGAGATAAACAACTCGCATGTAACGTTATGGTATGTACATAACTTTTTTTTACCGTGCAAACAGACTAAATGTTCCTTTACGTTTATTGATGTAGCCAACTCCGGAATCCTGGCTTGTGTTTCACGTGCCTGATAAAACATTTGCTTGTACACTGGTTTAGCCTACCTCAGTATCTCATCCTATGGGGCCTTATTTATTTGTCCCAGATTGGTATTTTAAGTGGCTCACGTTCCTAGTTCTTTGAATGTCTTTTCCCTGATTTAACTTCAGCTTAACTGGCTTACTGTTACGGTCTGATTTTTTTTTTTGTGTTTTGAAGTACTAGCTGTTTAAGGATAAGTTTTATTTGATGACTTTATATGTTTCACGTCTCTCATCTCCATGACCCACTATAGAAATTGCAGCTAGATCCTTTTCCCTCACATTGTAATTGTTCACTCCCTAAGGATAGACTACACATACGTATTTTGGGGTGATATCACATGTAGCTACTTGATTTCAGCTTGGAAGAGCCCTGCTATTTTGTCTATCGCACACGGGCCCTTTTTTATTTGGCTGAATAGTCTCCTTACGTTTTTACATTTGTTTTAGTTTTTATATTAGTTTTAGTTTTTCCTCGTATCCACTGTTCCCAGTTAAGTCCACCAAAGTAGCTCGCAAAGGGTGTTTGCTACTAAGCCCTTAAGCCCTTACTGGTTGACAAAACACACATTGCCCGGTAAATTTTATAGTGTAGAGTTGCCCCTGAAAAAAAGACACCTGACTTTCTTTTCTCACCTTGTACAAGCTGCCCCCCCCCCCCCGTAAGGCAGACCAGGAGATATATTTCTCATTGGCCTCCTAGTTCATTTTTTGACTGGATTAAGCTCACCGTACACCCTCAACATTTTCGGACCTCCACTTTTTGTACCAAGTCGATTTAGTAATTACTATTTAAATTCACACTCCCCAATAAGAATAACTTTTTTTTACTGCGGTTCCTACCAGGGGGAAGAGAAATGCTACTCTCACAGCGCTTGTTTAATATTCCTTGTCCAACATCAGAGTTTTCCATATAGCTACGTGGTCAAAAGGCACTCAATAATAACTCCGATGTATTTGCTTTACCAGATTGCGATAGCATCTTTGTTAATGGTTTTTGCAGACTCTCTTACTGTTTTTAGGGGGAGAGTTATGTTTGACAGCTATTGTCTCTTTACTGTAGTAAGTGTGTTATTTTAAACATTCATACTTTTGTATTAATTTGCACTAGATTTTCCTCTTGGACCAAGCGGTCCATAGACATTGCTTACCATTTCCCTATTGGCTCCAAAGGTCCCAGTAGTCTGTTCATTGGGTTTTTTCTGCACTATTCACATTCTCATTGGTTCACACCATGGCTGGTTATGAGTTTTAAACACTCTCTCAATTGGACACTTTTCCTGTTGGTCTCATTTTGCTTATCATTGTTCTGATTTTGTTGACCAACTTCACTCACTGTTTAATTCATAATGAAAATAATTAAGAATAATTAAGTTTTATGACCTTGAAAAGTATTGATTTCTTTGCTGTGTGTTTGTTGGTATTTCTGATGATGATCTGACAACAACAAAGAACAAAAGCTCTCAAAATGCCTCGGATATATATGTGTGTGTATATATGTGTGTTACAGATTACCAAACGCTCAAAATCCTGACGCTGAAAACACCGAGACCAGATGACCGAAACCCCACATTACTGAAAGACCAGAAGCGAGAAATTCAAAATCCCGATGTTAAGGAATTTTGCATTAGCGCTTCTGGTGTTGCGGTTCAGTAAGTATGTGTGTGTAAGTGCATTTGTGAGGGGTGTAGTGTGCGTGTGAGGGACTGCAATGTGTGGGTGTGAGTTTGCTTGTGTGTCTGTTTGTGCGATCTTGGAGTTAGAATAATAAAGTATGGGGGTGTGGGAGGTGCAGGGGGGCTTGCCCCACTGCCTAAGTCTAGTGTAAATGTGAAGACACATTCCCAACCTTAATAAACTTTGCTGTCTCTTCTCTCCTTTACATTACAGGTTGTTTGAATTATTACTTACCCCCTCTGAGGCTTTCACTGATTTCCACTCTGGTGTCTTTGCATTCCACCTGGTTTACACCCCTTGTGCTGTCTCCCACCCCAATACATAGTCTATATTAGAATCCTGCTGAGCATGGAGCCATCTTTAAATTTCTAGTCTCCCACCAGGACACAAGTGCTCTTCAGCAATTACATTCTGCTTGCCGGTAAGCCATTAGACCTCAGAAATTTGTTTAAAGTGTTCAGATTTGTAAAGTAATACTTACTTTTTTCTCTTGTCTTGGTTGGCTCTGCCTGCTCTGTTTGCCCTTGCTAACGCTCGGGCTCTCTCCACTCCCCTCCCCTGCCCTGCCCCCTATTCCCTCCCGCCCCCACTACCTTTACATTTATAGTAATCACAGCCACACCCACAGCTCACCTTCACATCACCTCCACCAATCATAGCTCCTCAAGTCATATCACATTATACCACACCAACTTGATCCACACAAAATACTCCCAATCACTCTCATTCCCACTAGGTGTTTTTTTTTTACATCACCCACACTACTTCCCCATCCACATATAGTGCAACCCTATAATTTCTATTCAGACCCCCCCACACCTAGAAACAACTTAAACTTTATAACCATGACTATCACACAACTAAGTCTAGTCTTGTCTTCTCATAATTCTTTACAACACCACAAGTTGTCACTCTAGCAATATCCCTAAACTTAGTAGCACAACACTACATTATGCACTCTCGTATACAGACACCACACATTATAATAATATCTGCCCACAGTTATTCAAGAACTACATAATGGACCAATTCAGAACTAAACACATATGCTCTCATTCTTACTCCAAAAAAACACAATACTTTCTCACACTCCTCACCAAACTCCGACATCTGTATAACCAGTTTAACTCCAGGCTCACCATAAGTGGGGATATCCACCCCAACCCAGGCCCAAATCCATCCTGTCCAACACATACTGCTCCAACACAAATGTCAGAACATAACATCCCCACTTTCTTCATCCCTGGGCAAATCAACAGCAGCAAAACCAACCGTCTTTTAATGCTAAATATTAATATTAGAAGTATCAAAAATAAAATACCTGAACTCCAGGCCACAATAGCACACTACTCCCCAGACATAGTTGCTTTAACAGAAACCTGGCTAAATAAAAACATAGCTAACTCAGAAGTTCTCCCTACCGGCTACAATATCATTAGACAAGACAGACCACTTTGTAAAGGGGGGTAGAACTGCCTTACTGTACAAGTCCAACTTAACTGTCCGTCAATTACCAAACTCCTACCCCTCCCCCAATAATTGGGACATACTTATCTCACAACTTCAACTTCACCCTAAAAAGGTCATCACCACAATTGTGATTTATATTCCACCTGGTAATACACCTGCTAACCTTGAAGACTTCTTATCCTGGTGTTCTTCCACATACTCACAAGAAACCCTTATTCAGGGGGATTTCTATCTAGATTGGTTCACCTGTATAGCAGAACCACCAAGTAATCTAATAAATTTGCATGGCTACCAGCAGCTAGTCATATTCCAACTAGATGTGATAAAAAATCTAAAAGGGAATCCATCCTTGACTGGGTCCTAAGTAACAACCCCACATTGTGCCCTCACACAGGCAGTTTCCCAGACACCTTCAGTGACCACAACATAATCTACTTTATACGTAGTAGAACAAACATATGCAAAACCACTAACTCTATATCCACTAGAAACGCAAAAAAATTCTCTCCTGAGGTCCTCACCACTTGACTCTGTAACTGTGAAAGGACCCCCCGTAAAAACCCTCCCACTTGACCAAGCTGTAGCATCTTTCAAGAAAACATTTCTACAAAACCTAGACACTGTCGCTCCATTGTGCAAAATCAAGGTTAGAACCTCTACAAACCCCTGGCTCAGTAAAGAAACCAAACAAATCCTCAAGTCCAGAGACACTGCCTGGCTTTACTACCAAAAAACAAAGAAACACAAAGCCTAACTAAGTACCAAGAACTGCGCAACCGTGCAAAAAATGCATTAGGCTGGACAAAAAATCCTACTACACATCATCATCATCATCCCCTTTTTCCCATTTTACATGGGGTCGGGGTATTGTATTAACTGTCGCCAACTCTCTCGATTCAGTGCCACTCTCTTGCCTTCAACACTCATGCCTGACTGTCGCAAATCTTCTTTCACACAATCCATCCACCTCTTTGCTGGATGCCCTCGCTTCCTCTTACCTTCTTCCTGTCTGTCCCAAATCTCCCTCACCAGATTGTCTTCTGCTTTTCTACACATGTGCCCATACCATCGTAATCTGTTTTCTTTGATCTTTTCTGCAGTTGGAACTACTTTGGCTTCTGCTCTTATGTCCTCATTTCTTCGCCTGTCCCGCAGTGTGCATCCTACCACCTTTCTCAGGCACATCATTTCCATCACCTTTAGCTTCTTCAACTGTTCTGCCTTTACTGCCCAGGTTTCTGTACCATACAGTAGTACTGGTCGCACCACTGTCTTGTACACCTTACTTTTCAGCTTCTTTGGCATTCTTCTGTCATATACTGCACCTGATACTCTATGCCAGTTGGCTGCAGCCCCTTTGATTCTAGCTATGACCTCTTCATTCAGACTGCCCTTCTCCTCAACCACCCCTCCCAGATACTTGAAGCTGTTTATCTGTTCCACTATCTTCCCATCTATCTCTATTCTCAGCTTCTTCTGATTTTCCCAATCTGCTGCCATTACCACTGTCTTATCTGTGCTTAGTTTCATCCCATGTGCCTTCAGATTTGCATTCCATTCTCCTATCCTTTGCTGAAGTTCTATATCAGAGTCTGCATGTACTGCCACATCGTCTGCATACAACAGCTTTGTTGCTCTGACCCCTCCAACCTGTTTACTGATGTAGTCCATTACCAGTATGAACAGCAGTGGGCTCAGAGCTGAACCCTGGTGTACACCCATTCCCACTGGGAACCCCTCAGTGAGGCCAAACACTGTTCGTACTTGAGTCACTGGGTCCTTGTACATAGCCTGTACTAATTCTACCAGTGTTTCTAGGACTTCAAACCACCGCAGTACTGCCCAGATCAGCTTTCTTGGGACCTTGTCATATGCTTTCTCCAAGTCTAGGAAAGCCCAGTTTGACTCTCTCCTCTTCTCTAGTTTCTTCTCAAGTATCTGTCTCAATGCAAACATTGGGTCAATTGTGCTGCATCCTGATCTGAATCTGAACTGTTCATCTCCCATCTTACATTCTACTATTCTGCGTATCCGTTTATCAATCACCCTCTCCAGAACTTTCATGCAATGTGGTAGGAGTTTGATGCCTCACGGTTGTGGATGTCCCATTTGTTCTTGTACACTGGCACGAGTATGCTTATTCTCCAGTCATCTGGAATACGCCTTTCTCTCCACACTGCAAATAGTACCTTCAGGAGCCATTTCTCCCCTAGCTCACCCAGCATCTTTATCATGTCTGCTGTGACCTCATCTGAGCCAACTGCTTTCCCTGACTTCATTTTCCTTAGTGCTGCTCTTACTTCTTCTAAGCTGGGCTCCTCTTCTACTCTCATTGTAGGCTGTTTCTGGGGCAGTACTGCTTCTGTGGGGTTTTCTTCATTCAGAGGCTGCCGGAAATACTCCTTCCATCTGCCTTTGATGTCCTGTGGGCTGGTAAGCAGGTTGTTGCTGGAATCCCTTACGAAGGGTGTCTGACTATCTTCTTTATCTTTCTGTCTTTGCCTTGCAACCTGGTATAGTTTCTTTGTGCCCCTTACTGAGTCACTTTCCAGAAGCTGGTAGAGTGCCTCTGATGCCATATTCTTTGCTATTGCAGCTTCTTTCTTAGTTTCTTTGTTAGTCAACCAGTAGCCCTTCCTAGCTTGGTCAGTCTTTTCTATCTCCCACTTCTTCCTGCACTCCTTCTTTCTTTTGATTACTTCCTGCACTTCTGCATTCCACCACCAGCTTTCCTTATGTACCTTATTTCCATACCTGGCTCAGCCACATATCTTTTCTGTAGTCCTAACACATGCTGTTTTTAGGTGTTGCCACTCTTTTTCAATTCCACCTATTTCCTCCTCTTCTTGGGGTGCTAGAGCCCTGAGTAATTCCTTGAACTGCTGTACTTTCTCTCCAGTCAACTTCCAGGTCTTCAGCCTGGTCTCTTGACTGCACAACATTACAAACTAAATACCAACACAACCCGCAAAAATTTTGGAAAAATGTAAACCAGCTACTAAAATCCATCCAAAAGGCTACCCCCAAACCAACCACCCCTGACACTAAAGTTCCCATTGAAACACAATTCAACTCCCACTTTGTGAACTCAATTCTATCCTTAGTATCACAGGACAGTTCCTTCCTCACTACCCCCCAACACAAATAACACCAATACAAGCTTTACCCTCAAAACAGTTTCCACCACTTCAATCAAAAGCATGCTCTCCAAACTAAAAACCTCATCAACAGCAGCTGACCTACTCCCCAGCTATTTCTTGATACTCACAGCAGATGCTATTGCTATTCCAGTCTCCACTCTCATAAACAGATCAATTGTTGAAAACTATGTGCCCAAACTCTGGAAAATATCCTATGTTACACCCTTACATAAAGGCGGGACCTCCACTGAACTTAATAACTACAGACCCATTGATTTATTCTCCCCCCTGGCCAGAATACTAGAAAAATGCATCCATACCCAGATGCTAAACTATCTCATAGACAGCAATATCATGTCACCTACTCAGCATGGTTTCATACCTGCTCATAGTACCACTACAGCCCTCCTCTGCTTCACAGACACAGTAAACCGTCTCAAAAAAAGGCCTACAAGAACCAACTCTTTTTTTTGGATATGTCCAAAGCATTTGACACAGTCTCACACCAAATCCTGCTAAACAAACTAAACCAATATCATCTATCAAATTCCACTCTTACCTGGTTCCAAATCTACTTAACTGACAGGTACCAAGCTGTGAAATGGGAAAATTCTCTCTCTCCTCAGCTGCCCATAACTATAGGAGTCCCACAGGGTTCTATCTTAGGACCACTACTATTCAGTCTTCACAAATGACCTCCATACCTCCTCACAGCATGCATCTATAATTCAGTATGCAGATGACACTACCTTAATCTGTGCTGCACAAAACATTCCCACCCTTCTGCAAACAACTCAACTAGCATTCTCTGACATTGAAAACTACCTTATCAAAGCCCAACTTATCCTCAATCCAAAGAAAACTCAGCTTTTGATTATAACCAGTTCTAACAAAAACACTAACAGTCAATTCACTATCTACTCCACAAATGCTACTCCAATTGCTCCAGTGGCACAGGCTAAGCTATTGGGAATAACCATAGACTCCCACCTAAAATTTGATAGTCATCTCAACTTAGCTAATAAAAAAGTACATGCCAAACTGGGGTCACTCTACTGTATCAAACCATTTCTTACCAACAACACAAGATCAGCCATTGCTCGCTCCCAACTATCCACCCTACTCTATGCATCTCCCATTCTGACTAATCTCAATAAAACTGAACTAAGCAAAATGGTAGCCTGCTATAACAGAAGTGCCCGCTTTGCTGCAAATTGCTCATATAGAACTCATCACTGTACTGCTTTGAGACCGCTCCACTGGCATGAACTGCCTAACCTACAATCAGCTCTGCCTCTGTCATTTTATCTATTACTTCCCCAATAAGTGTCCTGCCCTCAATAACCTAGTACAACATCACTCAGCCAAAAAGCCTTTTAGATAATCAAACTACTACTAGAAGTCACCAACAGCTACAATAGCTTTGGAGATGCACTATATAGTAGTTCAGTGGCTAAAAAATGGAACTCTGTCCCTACTAGCATTCAAAACACATCATCCAAAGCCTCCTGTAAAGACCTCATCACGCAACATCTCAAGCAAAGTTGGCAGTGCCATGATTGCTCCCCAGGCTAGTGAAAGCGGATAAACACATACATACTAAATCTAGAGCACTTGATAATAGTTTTCAATCTTACAAACACTGGCTAATCTACAATGTATGTACTGTACCTGTGTATGTATGTATGTATGTATTCTACCTATGTTCCAAATTTCAGCAGTACACCACAAATCTATTAATTACATTTATTTTTAAAATTAATACTTTTTTGTTTGTTCTTTCCACTGTAACTGTTTGTGCCGCATACCACTGTAAAAACATGTCTCTTGTAATTTGTATATATACTGATCATGTCTAAATAACTAAATGTGTCTGTAATTTTTCTTTGTGGAGCTTTTCTCCCAGGGCTTCTGCTGAAAAAGGGCCTTTTCGGCTCAGTCAGACACCCCCGGTTAACAAATGTAAAATAAATAAATAATAAATACATTTTTCCCATATTATTCTAACAAAGGAGAGTATTGATGTTATGTAGTCCAATCTCGCCGTAATTCTTGCTGGATGGGTTCAGAGCCGATATTCGGCTCCGACTCGGCCAATACTAAAGCTTGAGAGCTTTTACTGGCTCAAGGCTAACCCCTATCCATGGTGCCTCGTGACAATTCCCCAGATCTCGTTTGCCGCGAAAGCTTCAAAGTTGTCTCCTTACTGGCTCATTGGCTAAGTAATGGATTTATTTACTAAATCTTGTCCTTTTCCAATTTTTTTTTCTTCTTCTTTATAGTTTTATTAATAATATCTTATTGTGTGACTGTTCTGAGAATTTGACCCCTATTTTTCCCCATAGGATTAGACGGCCTGTTTAAGTTAGAGGGCCTTTCCTCCCTGTGCGCGTCTTTAAAAAAAAAAAAAAAAAAAGTTTGCAATATATGATATTCTCTTTTCTATCTTTACTGTCTTCATTGTTATTTTTACCTCAGTATTAGTATTGTTGTCTTCTCTAGCTAGACAATAATTGTTCCTGTTAGAATGTCAGAAGTAAAGGACAGAGAACATAAGGACCATCGCCCTTCAGGGTTTAAAAAATGTGATAGATGCTCACAAAACATGTCTTTGACAGACGGTCACACCAGTTGCGTGTACTGTTTAGGTGAAGCTCACTTTCCAGAGCCCTGTACCTTTTGCCATGGGTTCAGTACCAGGGTCTTGAGTGAGAGAAAACATAAACTCATTGATAGGGGTCTTATGACCATTTCCTTCCAGGAACAGCTGGAACTTGGTCAGGCAGCTCCTAAGACTTCAAAATGTAAATCTTTGGCCCCAGTTTCAGAGCCGTCGAAAAAGTCAAAAGCGTCTGAGCCAAGGAGTTCTGGCTTCGATTCAGCTTCTTCTACACCCGTATGGTCTGTCTCTTCGGTGCTGAGGCAACCTTTGGTACCGAGGCAATTACCTGACATTGACCCTGTGTCACCTACTTTGAGATCTCCTATTTTGGAGAGGAGGAGATCTCCTTCTGTCTCCACCTGATCCACCAGGACACTCTCAGATGAGGACATCGAGTGGGTGGTGAAAAGGTTGCTTTCTGATCCATCTCTGGCAAAGAAATTGGCCCCTCCGGACCCAAAGGCTTCAGAGCCGACCGTTTTGCAAATCATTGCTCCTCTGACTGCTTCGTTCTCTGAGCCAATCTCTTCAGGTTTGTTCGGTGTTGGATCCGTTGGTTCCGGGGATGATCCCTGCTTCCTCTGAACCGATTACTCTATCCTCAGTGGCTCAGTCTGGAGTCGAGTGATCTGGGAGACGACTGCTCTCTAATCGACTCTGAGGGGGATAGTCACCCTGGGTTTTCTTTGGAACCGACCCTCCATCTCGGTGCCTCAGCTCGACTCTGCTCAGTTCCCACATCTGCTTCGGAGCCGTTCCCCCTGACTTGGAGCTGACCATCCATCTCCTCAGAGCGGAGGTCTTCTTCGGAGCGGGGGGGGGGGCTTTCGAAGCAATAGATAAGGCTTTATCCTCTGCAAAAGGCATACCTTTGGAACCTGTGCCCCTACCAGCAGCAGGCAGCAACCTCTTCTCCCCTGCCACCCCTACAGCGTAGGGAATCAGATTTGGAGGAATCAGAAGGGTCCCCTAGATCCCCCTCTGAGGATGTCTCTCTTTCTGACAACATAGAAATCCTTAGACAGAAGGGTGACTGGAAGACCTCTAACCTACTGAGGGCGAATCGGTGCATCTTGAGGCCTTTGGTTCCTGACCTACCACCTCCTGGGTGACACCACCTTATGACCAGCTCTTAGGGGGTCATATCGCAGAAAGTCAGGACATCCCCAGACTCAGTGAAGCCTGTCCCGAGGAGGCCAAATAAATTTATGACGGCACTAGAAGATAAGTCCTTTCTTACCAAAGGAGTTCCCGTTGATACTATGGTGGTAGCAGCAGCCACCAAGAAGGAGTTGTCAGAAACATCTTCTAATGTCCATCCTCCTAACAAGGTGTCCAGGACAATGGATAGGTATGGGAAGTGTACCTACTCTTCAGCGGCATTTACTCTGAGATTGCTGAATTACCTTACCCATTTCACTCGTCTTCAGAGAGATCTCCTGAAGGAGTTGGGAGGGTACCCTTCAGGGTTCAGTAGCTCCGGGATCCATGGATAAGGTTTCTGTGCAGCTCTCCACCCTTACGTCGATAGCTAACTCCTCCATTTGGCTGATATTGTATGCAGTGGACGGAGTGAGTAGGGCAGCTGCAGCAGGAATATCTCTCAGGCTACATTCTTGGATGTGTCTTTCTAATTTCATGGAATCCTTTAAATCTTCCTTCACCAACGTCCCCTTTGATGGTTCATCTCTCTTTGGACTTCAGGTGAAAGAGACCTCGACCAGGTGCAAGCAGGAAGGGAAAATCTCATCTGCCATCGGAGTCTGTTTCTCCCTCCTGTCTAGACCCTATCCCAAGGGTAATACAGGAGGAAAAATGTGGTTCCGTAAATCCCAAAAAGGTTTCCCTGAGGCACAAGGTCAACCCTCCCCAGAGGCAGAGGGGGAGGATATAATGGAAGATGCCGTCCTTGTGGCAGAGTAGGTTTGCAACACCAGGGATATGGAGAAAACTTCTCTGATCGTCCCTTCAGTAGGTCCTGAGGGGTTGCCTGACTGTCCGTCTCTGGAGGCAGTCGGGGGTCATTTATCGCTGTACCCAAGTGCCTGGCTAAACATTGCTCAAGATCGTTGGGTACACGCCATAATATATCCATAGGTTATCTGATCCCCTTTGTTTCCAACCCCCCAGCAAACCGGTCTCTACCAGACATGCCACCCATTCAACTAGACCGTGCAACATCAGAGGTCATCTCATTGTTGCAAAAAAAGAGTCATCCAAGAAGTCCCCACAGAGCAAATAAGATCCAGAACTTACTCTCGATTCTGTTTAGTTCCAAAAAAAGCCAGGGGACTGGAGATCATTTCTAGATCTCAGCAGACTCAACAAGTCAGTAAAGAAATCGAAGTTCCGAATGATCACTCTGCAGTTGATATTTCCGTTTATCAGGAAAGACAATTAGATGTGCTCAATAGATCTTCAGGATGTGTACTACCACATCAAAATGGACAGGCGCTCCAGGAGACACTTGCGCTTCCGGCTGTGAGCCAGTCATTTTCAGTTACGAACACTGCCCTCTGGTCTCACTACAGCCCCTAGAGTGTTCATCAAATGCATGGCAGTGGTAACGGCTCACCTGAGATGTCAAGGATTCCAGGTGTTTCCGTACCTAGATGACTGGCTCCTCACTGCTACCACCAAGCATCAACTCATCAGAACCAGGGACGAGACTCTGTCCTTGTGCGCCAGTTTAGACATCACAGTCAACCTAAAAAAATCAGCCTTATCTCCTTCGCAGCACATTGTATTCTTGGGCTCAGAAATAGACACAACCACCATGTCAGCAAGACTAACACCAGAAAGAGTAGAATCTCTATGCAACCAAGTCAGATCCTTGCTAAACAGTCACAAAGTTCAGGCAGGGTAGTCTAAGTCCTAGGGCTATGCCTTCCTCCATCCTATTAGTTCCTCTAGTCCATCTACACATGAGAGTACTTCAGTGGCAATTTGCCCAATGGTCGATGCAGGATCTTCCCTTGTCTCATCAGATTCTCATCACAAGCACCTGCAAGAAGGATCTGACATGGTGGCTGCATACAGAACTACTTCTCTTAGATCGTCCACTTGTTCCTCCTCAAGAGAAAGCAGTTTTGACCATGGATGCTTCCCAGATTGGAGGGGGGGGCCATTATCTGGGAATGACGATCCAAGGTACTTTGCAGAACCACTTACACATCAATGTTTTGGAGATGAGAGCGGTGCTATATGCGTTACAAGCACTTCACAGCTCTCTTCCCGCCGGGATAATTGCGATCCAGTCAGACAACGTGTCTATCATGTGGTAAAGCAAGGGGGAACCAAATCTTACCCGCTTTGCCAAGAGACCATAAGAGTTTGGAAATGGGCGATGGACACTCAACATTTTCTGATAGCAACGCACTCCCAGGGAAGTCCAGTGTGATGGCAAACAAACTCATTCGAGCAATTCTGATGCCTCATGAGTGGTCCCTGAATGCAGAAGTTGCGCAAGAGATCTTTCACAGGTGGGGCCAGTCTTGCTGCGACCTATTTGCCACACACCTGAACACCAAATGCAGCAGCTCCTTTGCCCTAATTCCCCATCCGGGGATGTCACCCAGGGATGCTGCAGTCCACGACTGGTCCCCGGGACTTCTTTATGCCTTCCCACCTTTTCTTCTCATCCCAAAGGTAATACAGAAAGCAAAACAGTTGAGGGGTACCCTGATCCTCATTGCTTCTTACTGGCCTTGACAAGTCTGGTTTCCCTTCCTGTGGCCCTAACTTTTGGAGGAACTATGGATTCTGGAATCATCTCCAGACCTCCTGATTCATCAATTGGGGCAGATGTTCTTCGTGTTTCACTATTGCAGTCATTGCATTTAGGTTATCTGCTTGCAGTAGCCCTCAGTCGGCCTGATTAACAAAGTCTTGGGTCCTGCTTTGGTTGCTGTCCCTTCTTCCATGACGTCAGGGGTATAAAACATGCAGCCGACGTCATTACATCAGTCTTTCTTGCTGTGCGGTGCCTGAAGCAGAAGCAGTTCGCAAGTGCCGGTCGGTCGACTCCTGAAATTTTTGTTTTCGAGTTTCAAGTTTCAGAACCGAAGTCTTCAACTAAAGCTAAGTACCCCGTTGGGGAAACTTTTTCTTGTTCCTTTCCAGTGTCAGTAAAAGTTAATAATTGCATTACTTTTGAAAAGCAAATACCTCACAAAGATTTTCATTCGTACTGTATTCCTTGCCTAGGCCCTGACCATGAAGTGCCTCTGTCAGTTTTATGCTTTATTTACTCCGCGCACTATCCGTCTGTATATTTTCACTTCTAAATATTTTGGTTCTCAGTTTAATTATCTAGAAATGTTGGTTAGCCATCCAACTACTGGGATTCCGAAAAAACAGAAAGATAAAGACAGAGACAGGCCGCCGACGTCCAAAGCTGCTGACGATGCTTCTCCTAAGCCAGTCGCCAGTTCACCGGTATTCAGTGAGGTGCTTTTGCAGCCCCTGATGCCCTCTACTTCTGAATAGCAACCTTCTACTGAGACCCATTCGGAGTTCGGTATGCCGCGAGATGCTTCAACTGTGGAACCTGTGATGTCTCTACCTTGGATGGGTCTGGAGCCACTGTGCAGGCACTGGCTTCTGAGGGTGTATTCAGGCCTACGGACTTGCATATTAAACAGACGCCTCCTTCTTCATTTAGGCCAAAATCTCGAACCATGCCTAAGAAACAGATGCCCAGGCTGCATGCTCAGGCCTCTATGACTAAAAAACAAAAGATAAGAATGGCTGAAGATCTTATAACTCTAATCAGGGGAAGCCAACCTCCCCTTCTAAGAGACTTAGGACTGAAGTTGTTTATGAATCTTCTGAACAGGGTTCTGATTTTTCTGGTTCTTCTGATGATCTGGATTTGGCCTTATCTACTTATGAGGATTCTGATGCAGACGACGCTATTCCCTTTGCTTCCCCTCCAGAGGATTTTTCTTTTGGTGAGACCTTACATACTCTAATGGAACATTTCCACTGGGAAAGCTAGGATTTTTCTGATTCAAAAAAGAGGCTTAGGGATTTCTTACTCCTGCCTCAGCATAGGCCTTTAGCTATACCTTCTGTACTAGACATTGTTGATGATGTCTTTTCAGAGTCTAGTTTGGCCCCTGATTCTATGCCTCCTGCTCCCAGAAAACCCAACAGATATTGCAGGGTTCCTGATTCTGACAAGTTCCTTTTTAAAAATCCTATTGCGGATCCAGAGACTATTTCACAGGGACCCAAGGGCATTAAGGCTTCTACTGCTAAAAATCCTACCCCTTCTGATAGAGACTCCAGGGTGCTGGATAGATGGGGTAAGAAAGTTTACACTTCTGCAGCCTTGGACATTAGGGCTTCAAACTGCCAGTTTCGTATGTTAAAGTATCAACAGCAAGTTATTGGATTGCTTAAACAGAAAATGATGATACTTCCTGAAAGAATTACAGGATTTAATGCATTCTGCTGAGCAGGTTAGAAAACATACTTTGCAATGTGGATTTGATTCATTAGAGGCCTCTTGCAGGACTGCTGCTACTGGGTCTGTGTTCAGAAGGCATGCTTGGCTTAAGGAGCAAGGATTGCCTGATCATGTTAAAGCTAAATTGTTGGATGCTCCCTTAACTCAGGACAGCCTGTTTGGCAACAAGGCTGAGGAAGTTCTTAAAAAGATGGAAGATAAAGCTAAATCTATGCAAACTGTTAAAGATTTCTTACAAGTTCAGCCTCCTAGATTTAGTAGGCACTAGCCCTCTAAAAATTAGTTCTTTCCAGCCCCTTTCAGGTCTTCTCAAGACAAACTCGGACACAGCAGAAACCCAGGTTTCAGTCCCAAGGGACACACAAGACTAGGTAGTGGGGGGTTTCTGCACCCAAACCTGGGAGTGGTAAGACCCCCCCCTCCTTGGAAAACTGTCTCAATGACTTGCTTCTAAAACTTCCAAGCACTTCCCATCTGAATGCTCCTTTAGGCGAAAGGATTGGTCTGCAGGCCGAAAACTGGGAACTCATTACCCAGGACAAATGGGTTTTAAATATAGTGTCCCAAGGATACAGATTTCATTTCCACACGTTACCAACACCAAGCGGGTGGCCAAATCTTCCCCCAAATCAGTGGGCAGCCAAAGTCAAATACTCTCTGTCTTAAACATGGGGGCTATTCAGTTGGTACCAGAAGAGGAGAAAAAACAAGGTTTTTATTCTAGACTTTTCTGGTACCCAGAAAAGGCAATACATCGTGTCCTATCCTGGACCTTTCTATTCTAAACACCTTTCTGGTGATTCCAAAATTCAAAATGCTGACTCTTCACCAGCTGCTTCCTATGCTAGGCAATGATGCATGGTTAGCAACACTAGACTTAAAAGAAGCATACCTGCACATCCCTATCATGGAGTCTTGCAGAAGATACCTACGCTTCAAAGCAGGCTACATGCACTATCAGTTCTCTGCACTGCCCTTTGGCTTATCTACTGTGCCAAGGGTATTCACAAAGTGCCTAGCTCCAGTCACTGCATTTTGCAGGCAAAGAAATATTCAAATATACCCATACCTGGACGATTGTCTAATTCAGGCAGAAAGCAAGGGCATTATTTTGAATCATCTGGCCTTTGTTCAAAGGGTACTGACTTGTCTGGAGTTCACCATAAACGAAAAGAAATCCCACCTGGTACCCTGTCAACAAATTATATTCCTGGGAACAAGCTTGAATACAGCTTCCCAGATGGCTTTCCTGACGCCAGAGAAACAGATTCATTTGACAACTTAGTTCAAACAAGTGGCCACAAAAACTCTATCTTGAAGGCAAATACTGCAAGCCTTGGGGTTCATGGCCTCCTGCATTCTTCTAATTCCATATGCAAGGCTGCATATAACTACAATGGTATCTCAAATTCCTATGGTGTCAACATTCTCAGGATCCAGAAGCAAGGATTCCTATCATACCTTGCCTATGCCTAGAGTCCCTTTGGTGGACAGAGGCCTGCCACCAAAACAGGGGACTACCATTCATATTACCTCCTGCCGCCCGAATTTTAATAGACGCATCAGACTGTGCATGGGGGACTCACCTGGCAGGGAAGTGCATTCAGGGCAAATGGAACCCAAGTCAAATGCACCTGCACATAAATCAAAAGGAAATGTTAGCTGTACAGAATGCTCTGACAGCCTTCAAGGACCACATTCTTCCAGGACAACTAATGGTAACAACTGACAGCACCACTGTCATGTGGTACATAAACAAGCAGGGGAGGGTACACATTCTTACCCCCTCTGCAGACTAGCCATGGCATTGTGGAACACAGCCTTGAGCTACCAAGTGAATTGACAAACTCCGTTCCTGCCCGGAAAACTAAATACACTGGCAGATGGACTAAGCAGAAATCTCATGGACCCACACGAGTGGAGAGTGGAAACTGGAACCAAGGATTTTCAACATGTTGACAAGCAGATGGGGGAGCCCAGATATAGACCTGTTTGCCTCCCCCAGAACCATCAACTGGAAAAATTTTGCACAAGGATTCCCCACAAGCTAACTTAGAAAGTGGATGCTCTATCCTTCAGCTGGAAAAATCTATCAGTTTATGCCTTTTCTACTCTGTCTCTGCTCTCTAAGGTACTACTAAAGATCAAACAGGACAAGCCAAGGACGATTTTAATTGCATCAGACTGGCCTCTCCAACACTGGTACCCACTCTTGTGCAGTGTGTCACGCTTGGCTCCATGGCACCTGCCTCAGACTCCTTCCCTGTTATCTCAGCAGGAGAACCAGATTCTGCACCCTCAGCTGCAAACCCTGAACCTAGCAGCCTGGCTAATTACCTAATCTCGCCTTTACCATCCCTCAGTAAATCAGTGATGGATATCATCTTAGAGGCAAGGAGGCCTAGTACTAGAAAATCTTATTCTGTGCCTGGAACCAATCTCAAGGAATGAACGCAGCAGTGCCCAATTTACCTCAGATTCTACAATACTTAACTGAGATGCTTCATAATAGGCCTCCCAGGAGAGCTCCAACTCTAGCCTGGGATCTTAACTTTGTCTAGGAGAAACTCACTCTTCCTCCTTTCGAGCCAACTGCTACTGCAGATTTAAAATTTCTTTCCTGGAAAACAACTTTCTTTTTAGCAATCACTTCTGCAAGAAAAGTATCTGAATTGCAGGCCCTTATGGCAGTGGAACCTTTCATCATCTTTAATGAGGACAGGGTGTCCCTCAGAACCAGTCCCTCCTTCATGCCCAAGGTGGTATCCAGTGTGGTGCTTAATCAGTCCATTCATTTGCCTACCTTCTTTCCTAACCCATAGAACAAAGGAGAACGAATATTGCACTCTTTAGATGTGCACAGACAGCTTAGATTCTACTTGGACAGAACTAAATCTCAAAGGAAATCTGAACAACTGCTGGTGGCATTTGCTGCAGGGACAGAGGGGAAAGCTATTTCAAAACAAACTATTTAAAAATGAATAGGCCACTGCATTCATTTCTGCTATAAGCACCATGGAAAACCTATCCCACAGGGCATCAGACCCCATTCAACCAGGGATGCATCTGCCTCTACAGCATTTCTCAGGGACGTCTCTACTAGGGACATCCTAGAAGCTGCTACCTGGAGTTCTGTAGATACTTTCACCAAGCATTATCATTATCCAATTTTCTCCAAATCTAGAGCTGGTTTTGCCACTGCAGTCTTGCAGGGCCTTATGGTTGGTCCTAATTTTATTTAAATTCCTCCTCCCAACCTTAGCTTTGGGAATCTACCCAAATGTAATGACTGGAACAGTGAAACGTGAAGAACATAGTACAGTTGTGTACACTTGACCATAAATGTAGATGTGAGTGTATTCACTGTTGCAGTCCTGGTTACCCTCCCTCCAGCCCCCTTCTTCTTTTGGCTATACCTCTACTCTCGCTTACTATGCTCTAGAAGCTTTTTGGAGTATTTGCTTTTTTTGTTGGAGGTATATCCTTGTATTTATAGATTTGATTACTTCCCATTGTGGGGCACCTGACATCTGGGGCAAGAAAAAACTGATGTAATGGCGTCAGCTGCATGTTTTATACCCCTGACGACCTGACATCATGGAAGAAGGGACAGCAACTGACGCAGGACCCAAAACTTTGTTAAATCAGGCCAACTGACAGCTACTGCAAGCAGATAACCCAAATGTAATGACTGCAACAGTGAATACACTCGAACATCTACATTTATGGTAAGTGTACACAACTGTACTTTCCATCCCACCATCCACACCCTCAAACTGACAGCATGGCTGCTCCAGTTTCACGAATAGCCAGGTGTGTTTCCCTCTCCCGTTCAATCAAACACATTCTGATTTCTTCCCATAAGCCTTCCACTCGGACGTTATACTCCAGCAAATGAAAAAGGTTCTCTATTTGGGCTATAAACCAAGGCTTAGATCCCTATACAGCTCCTATAGAATCTGTTTTGTCCTTCCTTGTGTCCATTTTTCATGAAGGAGCTGCAGCCACTACAGTCAGAGTTCAGTTAGCTGCCATTTCTAATTTCCATTTTGGCTTCATGGGAAATCCTGTCATGTCACACTCTTTGTGCAAAATCTCTTTCTCAGGCCTCCAATCAAACAACCATCAGAACCCTGGGACCTGAACTTAGTTCTCACATCATTAATTTCTGCACCCTTTGAGCCCTCTTCTTCATCGGATCTGAAATTATTATCTTGGAAAACACTATTCTTAGTAGCCATAAGCTCTGGTAGGAGAGTCTAAGAACTGCAAGCTCTTACTATTCAACCTCCTTACATTATTTTCTACAAGTACAGAGTCTCACTCAGGACAAACCCTTCCTTTCTTCCCAAGGTATGCTCAGAGCATAATCTTAACACTACTATTGAGCTACCAATGTTTTTTCCAAATCATTCTAATAAATCTGAATACAGACTGCACCAATTAGATGTTCACAGAATTCTAAGGTTTTACTTAGACAGGACTAATGAATTCAGAAAATCAGATCAATTATTTGTTTCCTTTTCGGACAAAAATAAAATCTTGCCTGTTTCTAAGGTTACCCTTTCAAAATGGCTTTCAGATTGCATTTCCTTTGCTTATCAAACTGCTGGCAATACAATTACCCAACAAAGTAAAAGGCCATTCTACAAGGGTAGTATCTACTTCATGTGCCTTTAGATCTAGGCTCCCAATTGATATGATTTGTGCAGCAGCTACGTGGGCAAGACCACATAACTTTGTCATTCATTACAAATTGGATTTGGCCTCCCAGTACAGGTCATCCTTTGGGTCCACTGTGCTGAAGAGTCTCTTCGCTTGAGCCACCCAGGATAAAAATGCTAGGGACATTGTCCCATCCAGCAAGAATTACGGCGAGGTAGGACTACATAACATAAAGAAGTTATGTAATTACCATAACTTTCCATGTTTGTAGTCCATCTCGCCTACATTCTTGCGTCCCTCCCTCCTACCCCCTTCCTGTTCCTAGAGGATCTGGTGGACTATACTTGTGCTGTCTGACCTAGTTGTAGTTGTTGTCCACCTGGCATGGATAATGTTACATAAATTTTTGTCTGTTTGTACACAGTTTCTGATAGTTTCATAACTGTTAGGTACTTATTGCTTTCTTGCAAACAAGATCTGGGGAATTGCCGTGAGGCACCATGGGATAGGGGTTAGCCTCAAGCCAGTAAAAGTTCTCTAGCTTTAATATCGGCTGAGTCGGAGCCGAATATCGGCTCTGAACCCATCAGCAAGAGTGTAGGCGAGATGGACTACAAACATGGAACGTTATGGTAAGTACATAACTTCTTTTTTACATTCTTTGATGTACATAGACTGTTACGTTTCTACTTACACAGGACAAAAGACTTCAGAAAATTGGACCTGCTTTTTATCTCATTCTCGCATTCCAAATTGAAGAGCTGTATTCAAAGTCGCTTTAGCATAATGACTGGCTAACTTTATTAACTTTATCTACTCCATCAGGTGTTAAAAAGCCCTTAAGGCTTATTCTACAAAGGCTGTAACTACTTCAGCCATTTGTCAAGCTAGAGCATTCATGGACAACATATATGCAGCAGAGATGTGGGCTAAACTCCATGCTTTTATTACTCATTACAAACTGGATTTGGTCTCTGGTGTAGAGCATCATTTGGCTGTGGTGCTTTGGAACATTCTTCCTAGGTCCACCTGGGAAACAAGGCAGTTGAGGACTCTGTCCCATCCATTGGAGATTACATCAAAATTGACAGCTTCTGATAAATAAGTTATGTACTTACCATAACATTCCATCTGAGTTGTCAATTTTCATGTGTCCTAAACTCCCCACCCTGTACCCCCCTACCAGTTTCTTCTGGAAGATTGAGTGGTCTCTACCCTTCTTCACAATCTGTTTTTGTGTTACATGGGTGTTGGACTCAGACATCGTCTCCATTGGGAATATGGAAATTACCATCTGATATTGTTAATCGGTAGCGTTGTTACCTCACAGCAAGAGGTTCTCCCGTTCGATTCTCGGCGTGGCTTGGGGATGCCTTCTGTGTGGAGTCTGCATGTCCTCCCCACGGTTGGGTAGCGTTTGAAAGACATGCGTGCGTAAATGGGCATGCCTTCGTTGAAGATTGGGCGTTGAGCTGGCACCTCGACGTTTCATAAAAAAATCCACTGCCAATCATTAGCGGACCGGAGTTCCGCTGTGGCGACCCCTTACTGGGAAAAAGCCGAAAAGACAAACAACAAACCATCTGATATTGTTAATCCTCGTTCATTCCTTACGCATGGGTATTGGTTCCGACCTCGGAACCGAGCCGGCCATTTTCCAAGCTCGCATCAGCTTCAAACACTCTAGCTAAATTCTTACCCACAACCCCCCTCTTCCTGTTACCTCAGATTTCGTTTGCCGCATTGCCATTCGGTTGTGTCAAGCTACTTCTCTTGAGCAAAGTACAGTTTGTTGTTTAATAGTCTTTCAGATTACTTTTCTGTCAGAAAAGTTTAAATTACATTGTCTCTTACCCTATTGCATCTAGCGTACATAATTTCTTCAGGTTTTTCTGCTCTTTTCTTTACCACGAGGTATTTTCTCTCTACCATCATTGGTAATCCTTCCCATTTTTCTCCTACATCCGAGTATTCTCTTGTACCATTGCTGGTACCTTTTCTTTTAATTAATTTGCTGTCATGGCAGATAAAGGTGGTCCGGGGTTTAAGCAGTGTTCTAATTATGGACACAAACTACCTACTTCTGATGCACACCCTTTGTGTGTTCATTGTTTGGGGGCGTCTCATTTGTCTGTTGACCACCTGTACTGTTTGTGAGAACTTTTCGAATAAAACCTTGTTGGAAAGGAAAAACAAGCCGTTACTGAAAGGACTTCTTAAATCTCCCTTTTCAGAGGCTATTCTAATCTCCTTTTCAG
>NC_056726.1:1577297890-1577310369 GCF_019279795.1 Protopterus annectens | reverse complement strand
GGGGTAGTAGTTTTCAGTATCCATTCAGGCAACACCTTTGTTGAGAAGGACCACTGTTGTTGTACACTGCTCTTTGGGTACATATTCTGTGGTAAGGCTGACATTGAGCAATAGTGTGGTTTGGCATTCCATTCATCTTGGAGTCCATGTTGCACTAAGCCCAGGACACCATCTCTTACCATTGCTGCTGTGTGTTTTGCTTTGTAGATGTTGGCTGTTACCTCAGCATCTGCAATGTCAGTGGGCCAGCAGTCTGCTGGGATAGATATTCTGCATTCGGGGTTTGCACTGCACCTGTCAGGATGTATGTTGGCAATATGTGTGTGTGTTTGTGATATTTGTGTGATTCAGGGCATATCTGTGAATTCCCAACATGGTTCCTACCATCAGTTGTGAAAGCCTTGGGATTATCCTTAGTGTCCTGTACAATTTGTATCTTCATAGGTTCATAGGTTCATACTAGGCTATCCACCCTAGGGCATTTGTTAGCCTAGCCAGAGTGTGTGTGGCTTTGCCACCCCTTGCTATGTGAATATTATGGCCATTTATGATTTGCTTTGCTGTGCCTCTGTCTGGACATGACACAGTGAAGACCCCCAGTGTAACTCTACAATCATCCATCCACTTGGCAAGATTCCTGTTGAAGAGTGTCAGTGAGGGGCTCTGCCTAACATGGAGTGGGATTCTGGTCCAGTGTGTGGGGAGCCTCTGGATTATGTATCTGTCCCACCAGCACATCCTATTTCATTATTTGTTGAGGTTGACATCTCTCACTCTCACAGCTCCGATGGATTTGAGTTTTCTGGGGTGGAGCATGTCCATTACTCCTGTGTTGGGCATGGCCTCCTATAACAGACATGCAATGCCTCTGTGTAGGCAGTATGTGACTGCATTCAGCTGGGGTGTCTACAGCCAGGCAGCATATGACATATATTTGAGACCCTTTATCCTCTTGGTGAGGTACCTTTGAGGTCTTTCTAACTGCTGCAGGTGTCAGGTAAGGTACATCCCATATGAGGCATTGTACTAGATTATGGGTGTGATTAGAGAAAAGTATAGGGGCACAATGACCTCTGTTGACGTAGATGTGAATCCTTTCCTGATACGGTGTCAAATGTAGACAGTCTTCCTAGCCACATTGGCAATGTGGGTGTCACATAACAGGTTACTGTCCACTTGTGTCCCTAGGTCCCTGGTTACTCCTTCCATACATAATGGTTTACCACCTATGTGGTAATTTGTGGTACCTTGTTTGGTATTTGGTGGGACATTCATACTGTCCAGTGTCTTCAGGATGGCTGGGTGGGGTTATTGTGTGTGAGAGTGCGGTCTGTAGCATGCTACAGACTGTACAGCAGTCTTGCCTACAGTTAGTTGCACATGGGTGAACTCCAATGCCTTGTGCATTGTCAGTTACCTGGACGTATGGGTGTCTGTGCTGACTATGGATACACACCCTCCTTTTATGTTTTGTTCCAGGTTTTGGGGCCATGACACATGATACATGGTATAACCTGGTAGTGCTGGTGTGCTGTCAGGAGGCTTGCAGCAGGTTTCTGTCACTGCACAGACATCGATGTTCTCCATACTGGGGATGGCCTCGGGAGCATGCATATTGGGGTGTACACATCTGGCATTGGTCAGCATTTCCCTTATGTTTCTTCCCACTTATGTTTTCTAGGGTGGTGGGTCAGTCTTTTCAGCCTTGCCTACAAAAGGCTCTATGGAGGTGGCAAAGGCCTTATCCAATATTCAGGCCCAGGGGTAACAGGTGCAGGCCATCCCAAGAACAGCTGCGTGGCTTGTCAAGCATGACATCCCAAGCAGACAGACATTGGATCCCCTTGGATTGACACCAGTAAGTGTGCCACTTGCTATGACTGATCATTCCGTGTTTGTACTGTGGCATTATTCTTGGTAAGGGTAGGATGCTGCAAACGGTGAGTGTCATACCGGCCTGGACTACATAATCAGATAGCTCATCTATGTCTCTTTTCATGTAGTCTAGGGCGGTACATCTCAGGTCATTCACACCAGCATGGACTATGACTGCATCATATTTCTACTTGCTTTGGAGTGACCTACATACTTCTGTTATGTGGCATATTGTGGCAGCCTACAGGCAGCTTACTGTACCCTTTCCCTTGTTCAGTCTGGTGTGCGAGACAGCAGTGTGTCTGACTATGGAGTCACCTATTACAACTGTATCAGGCATGTTGTTTCTCCTTCTGGCCTGTGACTGTTTGGCACACCAGCTTTGTGTACTATGTGTTGCATGTGCTATGTTTGGAGGTTGTTTGATTGGGTGTCTGCTTTAGAGGCCTCTGTTGGTGTGCTGTGTTTGTAATTTGTGCCTCCGGGAATGTTTTTCTGTGTTTATGTGTTTGGTTTGCAGTTGTGATAGGTCTATGTGGGACTGTGTTTGTGGTGTGTGTGGTTACCTTCTCCTCCTGACTTGTTTTGGGAGTACTGAGTTGAGGGAGCTCAGCCTCCAGTTTGGATAGATGGTTGCATCTCTCACATATATTTGTATTTCTTGGGTGGAGTTGGGGGTTGTCTGTGTACTTGGGGCAGGTGTAACATTGCCTCAGGATTCACAGATTCCACTTGTTGTGGCTGGCCTTAGTGGATTGTATGTGTGGACAGATTTCATTGCTATACTACTGATCAGTGATTACTTCATTGTTTATGTTTGCTCTATCATGTAGTAGCTTCCTCATTCTCTTGCATGGTTTGGTTATGGCTGGTGTCCACCATGCCAGATTTCTGCGTGTATGGCATTGTGTCTTGTTTTAATTTAGGACTGCATAATCCAAGCATTCCTGGCAGTGTTCATGGAATGGCTGTATTACAGGTTCTGAGGTGTGGCCCATATTTTGCACCTGCGGGACCTTTAATGGATTCCACATCAGTTTGGAGGAGTGCAAATATTGCTTAACACATGTTTTCCACTGTGGTTTTCTGGCCAGGGACTGTGGTCAGGATTTGTATATCCAGTGTGATTACTCTATGGTCTGGTTTTACCAGTGAGCAATACACTTCTCATCTTGCCATCCAGTACCCATGTTGCTGATTATCACATCCAGTATACTTACCCCTCTTGTGGGAGTGGTACGTTGTTCCTGGGCCTTTTGGTTTATGGATTGTATGAACTTTTGTCCTACACTGTTGGAGCTAGTATAATGCTCCCAGTCTATGTCTGGGTATTTGCAGTCACCCAATATAATGTGGTTTGGAGGACTTGATATATTCATGTATTCCAGCATAGGCTGGATGCAGTTCCTGGTGTTGGGACAGTAGTCTGTAGCAGGCTATAAACTGGGGGGCAGTTTTAGCCACTGTTACTTGAGCATGGCTAGTCCATGCTACTTTTGTTGTGGTACCGACATGGGGGTGTGGTTATCCTTGACAATTCTTGCTAGTCACCCTCCTTTTGTAGCTTGTTCCAAGTTTTGAGGCTGTACAGCACAGTATGAGGTGTAACCTGGTAGTGTTAGGGTGCTGTTGTGAGCCTTGCCTCAGTTTTCTGTTACAGCGCAGATATCAACATTCTCCATACTGGGTGAGTTTAGACTGCATGCATCTTGCTGTTTCAACTTATCCCTTATCTTATTCTTATCCCTTCTGATACCTATGGAGATAGGTTTGTGTTTTGAGCCTTACCTATTCAGGGCACACTGTGGGTGACAACAGCCTTTGCCAGTATCCATACGGCCTGCACTGATAGGTGCACGCCAGTCCTAGCAGGTGGTGCATCATGTCATGCTCAGCATCCCAGACTGGCACACATTGGATCCCCTTTGACTTACTGCGATACTTCATTCAATTGTTGCACTTGATCATCTCATTGTCATGTTGTGGCATGATGCTTGGTGTGGGTAGGATGTTAGTCAGGGTCCTCAGGTGTGCATATAGTACCTGGTGTTACATTACTTAACACATAGCATTCATGCCTCAGGTGGTGCTGCAGGGCTGTCTCTGTCGGATGCGCATATTACACTTCCCTGTACATGTTTGAGAGCAGGTTGTGTCATGTTAGGCATCCCTGTTACTATATGAGTGAGTCAGAGAGGGTATCATTCCCAGGGTTCCTACTGAGCCAGTGTATGTGCTATGCATTGCCTCTTTGCCAAGGCCAGGGCATACTGGGCATGCCTCCTTCTGCCTACTGGGGCAGGCTCAGGTTGTTCCTCCTCCGAGTCACGCTCTGCCTGTGATGGCCTTGACAATGGTGGGGGGCTGTTTGGCCCGGCCCTATGCTGGTCCTGCTGCAGCTGTTTTCGCAAGATCATATTATGTAGCATAGCACATACCATGACAATTTGGGTACATGTAGTTGGTGTGTACTGCAAGGCTCCACCAGATGTGTCCAGACACCGGAACCGTGACTTGAGCTGCCCAAACACATGCTCTATTACATTACGTGTTTGTGCGTGTGCCTCATTATGGCGTTCCTGTTCACGTGTATGTGCGTTTCTGATGGGTGTCATCAGCCACAGCTCCAGTGCATAACCTGCATCCCCCACTAGGTGTCCGTGCGGGATGTCCCCATTGGCAAATGTCTGGTACAGCTGTGTCAAATGCCAGATGTGGGAATTGTGGTAGCTCCCAGGACAGCCAGCACACACATTCATTATTATGCCCTGGGCATCACACACGACCTGGCAGTTGATGGAGGGGAAGCCCTTGCGGTTGATGTATGCCCTACCCCGCTCACCGGCTGGTGCTTTGATGCGTATGTGCGTGCAGTCTATTGCACCCAGTACCTCAGGGTATTCCGCTATTTGCTGGAAGAGACGCATATTGCTGGCCAATACCTCATGGGCATTGGGGAAATATACATGATCACTGACATGTGCTGACATGGCATCCAGGAACTGGTGCAGTACCCTGGAGGCTAATGCCTGTGATATCCCCATCATATCACCAGTTGGTCTCTGGAAGGTACCTGTTGCTAGTATTCTTAGGCCAACACATACCTTGGTTTCCACTGGGATGGGTTCCCCTCTGTTGGTTCTGTGTGTGAGGCGTGGCCTGCACAGCTCCACTATTTGCTGCAGGAGGTCTCTGTCCACTCTATAGCTCTCTACTATCTCCAGCTCATGTAACCCGTGGTAGGTGACCCTGGGCCTGTACACTCTTCTCCGTCTCCTCACTGTGGGTTGTCTGGCAGCATCTGCATTGTCACCACCCTCAGCAAGTCGCCTATGTCTCATTATGACAGCTATGGCAGCCCCTAACATTTCTGCTCTGAGTTCAGCTTTTTCAGTTTTCACTTCTGATAACTTAACTCCTGTCTTGCAGTGTCTCTTGAGAGAAACATTCTGCACTGCTGTTTGCAGAGTTTTAAGTGCTGGGCTGGGCTACTATTCTGCCTGTGTAATTGCCTGCATCTAATTGTTTTCACCTGCTAGCTCCAGCAGTATTCCCTGCTAACTTCCTACTACATCTGTTGCTTCCTTTTTCCTTTCTGTTTCCTCAGGGAGGAGCTGTGTGCAAACCAGCAGAAACATGCTCACAGTGGCTTACACGCGCGCACCCATACTTACACAGTTCAGAATCTGCTTATTCGGTTTTAAACGCGTGCACGCCCACGCAAACGGTGTTAAACATCTCCCAACACGCTCCCACATGCTCTGTCTGCCTTACACGCGCGCACACTGCCTTACACGCGTACACACTGCCTTACTCGCGCTTCGTGGTGCGCACACGTGCGCATACACATCCAGCAAGAAACTTTGGTGTAGGCAACAGTGTACACCTTCCATTTCTTGACTTTCTCATGCTTACTTAGTGGCACACCTCTTTCCATGATATCTGTTTGACATCTGTCATGTAACTGTAACCTCCAATGAACTGCATTTCTTTCTACCATTCCCCCCTGTGATGTCACCTATCTCCTACTCTGTTCCTCCCCCTTATGTAACTCTTACACTACTCAGAATGTGCTCATTTGCTGTGTGACAGTGGAATTCAGTATCCTTACACTCATTTGCATCAGATTGCCTACTAATGCTTAGTTACATCTCTTAGACTCAGCTTCCCCCCTTAGCAACCACTACACGGTGGCCATGTTGGTTTTGGTCTGCTGGTCCCTGCATTGACATTCCATGTATTGCATAAAACCCACATTTGTGGGTTTAAAACCTTCGTTTTATGTTTATGCAGCGCAGCCCGTTTCTTGTGGGCTGCGCTGGGTTTAAACATCGGCAATCGCCGAAAAAAAAAAATTATATTTTTCATATAACAAAGAATATCTCAATGGTGCACCATGTAGCTTGCCATATGTCTTGCCCAAATGACTTCAAATAGTCAAACGATTCATGGAAACAACAATTTCTTTATTGTGGTAAAAATGGTAAGCGCTTTCACGTCTACAAGGCCTTCTTCAGACCTCTATGTTCAAGCGTTTACTTGTACATTAAATATCAACATAATTAACACATTCATTTAATCAATTAAAACAATTGAGACAATATTAGTTTAAAGTGCAAGTGCATCTTATTTAAAATCAACATGTTAAGAGCTCTTGAAAAATGCATTTAAAATCAAAACAAGACTTGATGTATATTCCAAACTTGAAAACAATGTTAAAACATATAAAATGTAAAAGTTATGCTTCTAATGTCTTAATGATAACTTTTGCAACTATATGAAACTTAAAAGTCAAAAACCTTATAATGTATATGGAGAGCGCATATCATATGTATATATCAATGTTTTAATGGTCTAGATAGTAAATGCGGCTTTATGGTAATTTTTTCATTAAGTCCAAATTTATGTGCTTGTAGCCTTAAAATCCATCGATTCTCTATTTCTTCTGTGTAGTTTTTGATGTTGCCTAATCTATTGGTCCTAGTCACTGTCTCCAAGACCCCAAATTTAAAACTATGAGAAGACCCATATTCCATTATATGCCGTGCCAATGCATTGGTGTCATTCTCCTTGTTTACTGCGTATATATGTTCTCTGATTCATTCACGAAGTGTCCTGTTTTTTTTACCTATATAGAATTTATCACAAGTTGTGCATTGTGCAACATAAATTAAATCTTTCGTCTTGCAATCTGCATATCCTCTGTATACGTAAGTCTGACCAGTGTGGGGATGTGTGAAATGTTCGTTGTCAGTTATATATTTGCATTGATTACATGTTCGACAAGGAAAGGTACCTTTCCTTTGAGACTGGGGTGGATTCTTTCCAATTCTTTCATAGCATAGCATTCTTTTTAGAGATTTCATATTTTTATAGGCTATGTTTGGCTTATCATCTATAAACATACTAATTTTATCATCCATTAATAGAAGCTTCCAGTTGTTCTCTATTACTTTCTTTACTTGTCCATTCCTATTCGTGTATGGAATGACTAATCTATTTTTCTTACTTCTCATAGTAAGAGTGTCCTCTTTCTCATGTGTCAGCCTATGAAAGAATGGTTTGCCTTCGTGTGTTCTAAGGCTGTTGCATGTTCTGGTTATTTCTTTTACCTCCTTTTCTTTATATCCTCTAGCAGTAAATTTGTTGACCATGTCCGATTCCTGTTCTTTGAAAACCAAATCTTGTGTGGTAAGCTTAGATGTTCTCAGTATCTGGTTCTTAACAATATTGGAATATATGTGTTTGGGATGCATGCTGTCACGGTGTAGCAGGTTGTTTCTCCAACTTGATTACCTGAATATTTCTGTATCTGTTCCTTGTGGCCCTTTTATAATCCTTACGTCTAAAAATTCAATCTCAGTATTAGAGTATGAATCTTCAAAAACTAGGAAATCAGTAGTGCCATTCAGATATTTCACGAAATCCTGTAGGTCTTTTGCATTACCCCCCCATACAAAAAACACACCATCTACGAAACGACCATAGTATTTAATAAATTCAGTATATGATGTATTGTTAAGTACGTACGTATCCTCCCAATAGGCCAATACCAAATTGGCATAGGAATTTGCACAGGGGGTGCCCATGGCTACCCCCTTCAGTTGCAAGAAATAACTATCTTCATGTGACAAAATGTTATTCTCTAGGACCATTTCTAATAATAACAGCAATTGTATCACCTTGTTGTTGGTTAGTCCTTTATCTAAGAGATAGAGCCTCACATATTCAGTGCCTATGTTGTTCGGTATGCAGGTAAACAAGGATTTGACATCTAGGGTTACAAGGATGTCATCCTTACCGAATGGCATCCTTTTATCAAATTGCGCTAAGTTTTCCAAAAATTGCTGAGTGTCTCTCAAAATATGCCCTGCTTCATTGACAAATGGTTTAAATTGTTTGTCCAAATAAATTGATATTGATTCTGTTATCCAGCCTTTGCTGGAAATAATGGGTCTAAGGGGGGGATCTGATACCTTTTTATGAATTTTTGGGAGACCTCTGAATGTGGGTACGAGTGGATCTTCTATTAAAAAATATTTATACAAATTCTCATCAATCACATTACTCAATAGCAAGTCATAAAGATGGCTGTGAAACTTCTTTATTAAATTATTTAAAGAATATCTGCCCAATAACTTATATGTGGCTTGGTCTCCTAACATATCAGCTATTTTCATCATGTACATATCTCTGTCCATTATAACGACCGCTCCACCTTTGTCGGCCTGTCTAATAATGATATCCTTATTGCTTTGTAAATTGAACAGAGCCTTTCTTTCTGCACTGGACATATTGAAAAATTCAGTCTTTGTATCCTTATTGTAATATAAATTTATCAAATCAGTTTCACAAGCTCTCTCGAATACATCTAGAAGTGGATGTAGTGGTGGTATAAAAACAGATGGTTTTTTATATACATTTATACTCTCTGTATTGTCTAAGGCTAAATTACCATTGGAATGCATCATTTTCAGTGCAATATTTCTGGTGAACATCTTTATATCAATAATAAAATCAGTGACATCAGCTGTGTCAGAGGGTATAAAATTCAGACCTCTGTTTAATATTGACATTTCAAATTCATTAAGTTCATATTTAGAAATATTTACCACTAGTTCTTGCTGATTGACTTTAGGGCTTTCTTCTGCCTCTCGTATATTTCCTCCGTAAATGGCTCGGCCGTAGTATTCACAGGTAGTGACAATGAGGTTTTTGCTGAAACAGAGGGATATCCATCTTTTCCCTTACCCATCCACACACAGGAAGGAAGGAGATGGTCTCCACAGAACAAAGTGAGGAAGAGAAAATTTACGGAGGAAATATACGAGAGGCAGAAGAAAGCCCTAAAGTCAGTCAGCAAGAACTAGTGGTTAATATTTCTAAATATGAACTTAATGAATTTGAAATGTCAATATTAAACAGAGGTCTGCATTTTATACCCTCTGACACAGCTGATGTCACTGATTTTATTATTGATATAAAGATGTTCACCAGAAATATTGCACTGAAAATGATGCATTCCAATGGTAATTTAGCCTTAGACAATACAGAGAGTATAAATGTATATAAAAAAACATCTGTTTTTATACCACCACTACATCCACTTCTAGATGTATTCGAGAGAGCTTGTGAAACTGATTTGATAAATTTATATTACAATAAGGATACAAAGACTGAATTTTTCAATATGTCCAGTGCAGAAAGAAAGGCTCTGTTCAATTTACAAAGGAATAAGGATATCATTATTAGACAGGCCGACAAAGGTGGAGCGGTCGTTATAATGGACAGAGATATGTACATGATGAAAATAGCTGATATGTTAGGAGACCAAGCCACATATAAGTTATTGGGCAGATATTCTTTAAATAATTTAATAAAGAAGTTTCACAGCCATCTTTATGACTTGCTATTGAGTAATGTGATTGATGAGAATTTGTATAAATATTTTTTAATAGAAGATCCACTCGTACCCACATTCAGAGGTCTCCCAAAAATTCATAAAAAGGTATCAGATCCCCCCCTTAGACCCATTATTTCCAGCAAAGGCTGGATAACAGAATCAATATCAATTTATTTGGACAAACAATTTAAACCATTTGTCAATGAAGCAGGGCATATTTTGAGAGACACTCAGCAATTTTTGGAAAACTTAGCGCAATTTGATAAAAGGATGCCATTCGGTAAGGATGACATCCTTGTAACCCTAGATGTCAAATCCTTGTTTACCTGCATACCGAACAACATAGGCACTGAATATGTGAGGCTCTATCTCTTAGATAAAGGACTAACCAACAACAAGGTGATACAATTGCTGTTATTATTAGAAATGGTCCTAGAGAATAACATTTTGTCACATGAAGATAGTTATTTCTTGCAACTGAAGGGGGTAGCCATGGGCACCCCCTGTGCAAACTCCTATGCCAATTTGGTATTGGCCTATTGGGAGGATACGTACGTACTTAACACTACATCATATACTGAATTTATTAAATACTATGGTCGTTTCGTAGATGATGTGTTTTTTGTATGGGGGGGTAATGCAAAAGACCTACAGGATTTCGTGAAATATCTGAATGGCACTACTGATTTCCTAGTTTTTGAAGATTCACACTCTAATACTGAGATTGAATTTTTAGACGTAAGGATTATAAAAGGGCCACAAGGGACAGATACAGAAATATTCAGGAAATCAAGTTGGAGAAACAACCTGGTACACCGTGACAGCATGCATCCCAAACACATATATTCCAATATTGTTAAGAACCAGATACTGAGAACATCTAAGCTTACCACACAAGATTTGGTTTTCAAAGAACAGGAATCAGACATGGTCAACAAATTTACTGCTAGAGGATATAAAGAAAAGGAGGTAAAAGAAATAACCAGAACATGCAACAGCCTTAGAACACACGAAGGCAAACCATTCTTTCATAGGCTGACACATGAGAAAGAGGACACTCTTACTATGAGAAGTAAGAAAAATAGATTAGTCATTCCATACACGAATAGGAATGGACAAGTAAAGAAAGTAATAGAGAACAACTGGAAGCTTCTATTAATGGATGATAAAATTAGTATGTTTATAGATGATAAGCCAAACATAGCCTATAAAAATATGAAATCTCTAAAAAGAATGCTATGCTATGAAAGAATTGGAAAGAATCCACCCCAGTCTCAAAGGAAAGGTACCTTTCCTTGTCGAACATGTAATCAACGCAAATATATAACTGACAACGAACATTTCACACATCCCCACACTGGTCAGACTTACGTATACAGAGGATATGCAGATTGCAAGACAAAAGATTTAATTTATGTTGCACAATGCACAACTTGTGATAAATTCTATATAGGTAAAACAAACAGGACACTTCGCGAATGAATCAGAGAACATATATACGCAGTAAACAAGGAGAATGACACCAATGCATTGGCACGGCATATAATGGAATATGGGTCTTCTCATAGTTTTAAATTTGGGGTCTTGGAGACAGTGACTAGGACCAATAGATTAGGCAACATCAAAAACTACACAGAAGAAATAGAGAATCGATGGATTTTAAGGCTACAAGCACATAAATTTGGACTTAATGAAAAAATTACCATAAAGCCGCATTTACTATCTAGACCATTAAAACATTGATATATACATATGATATGCGCTCTCCATATACATTATAAGGTTTTTGACTTTTAAGTTTCATATAGTTGCAAAAGTTATCATTAAGACATTAGAAGCATAACTTTTTACATTTTATATGTTTTAACATTGTTTTCAAGTTTGGAATATACATCAAGTCTTGTTTTGATTTTAAATGCATTTTTCAAGAGCTCTTAACATGTTGATTTTAAATAAGATGCACTTGCACTTTAAACTAATATTGTCTCAATTGTTTTAATTGATTAAATGAATGTGTTAATTATGTTGATATTTAATGTACAAGTAAACGCTTGAACATAGAGGTCTGAAGAAGCGTCTTGTAGACGTGAAAGCGCTTACCATTTTTACCACAATAAAGAAATTGTTGTTTCCATGAATCGTTTGACTATTTGAAGTCATTTGGGCAAGACATATGGCAAGCTACATGGTGCACCATTGAGATATTCTTTGTTACTTGAACTGTTTGCTATCTTCAAGGTGCGTCACTCGCAAGGATTATCTGCTACGCTGTATAGTTTTCATATATTTGCATCAGGTTACCTTGCCAATGGCCACATATTTGGCCATTGGCATGCTGCCTGACACATATGCACCCTTTATTTGGAGCTGACATGGCTCCATTGCGTTTGAGAAACGCACTCAGTTGTCAACTGAGTACATTTCTGCAGCTAAAACGCTCTTACCGGCTGTTCTGGGCTTCCTGGATCGCTAATCATCCTCATTTGCATGCTATTCGGCTGCAAGTGAGGTGATTAGCTTATCCACGCCCACTCCGTGTAAGAGCCGTTTAGCTTGACTCTTACACGGACTTTGGGCTGTTCCTGGATCACGAAGGCTGCATGGAGTCTTACACTACTCTTAGACTCCGTGCAAGCCTTCGTGAATCCGGCCCATAGTGTTTATATATGTATATACACACACACACACACACATATATATA
>NC_056726.1:1577262890-1577295390 GCF_019279795.1 Protopterus annectens | reverse complement strand
ATTGTTGCCTTTTAAATGAGTTGGTTCTTGCTATTGGTTGGATTTGATTAGCGGTGAGTTATTTAAATGGTGCTTCTTTGGTTGTCTGTTATCTTGATAAAGTCTCTGAATGGTTAGAAACGAAAGCGCTTGTTATCTGAATGTGGTTTTATGCACTATTGGATGTCCTTTAAGTTTTTGGTGAAATCAAATTTATTTTTACACTAATATCTGTTTTTCAACTGGTCCTGGTTCTGTTTTTGGTGTTCCAAGGATAATTAATAAGTAAGACATTTTAAGATCGCCAGCCACTTTTTATTGTATTCCCTTCCCTTCAGTGCAATAACTATAGCTGACTGGCTGGTTTAACTAGATTCTTAATATTTATAATTTGAGACTAGTAATGCTAAGCATTTCTGTTGGTCAAGGAGAATTACTGGTATAGCACTAGCAAACCTTTGTGGAGATTTGAATAATAATGTGTTTTGTTGGAATTAAGGGAATTGTCAGTGAACCAAGTCTTTTGTATGGTTGTTTAAACTATGACTGTATTTTTTCTTGGGTTTAGATAGACAACATCATCTGCGTATAAAGATGTATTCACTTGTGGTAGTTGTAGAGGACAGACATTAAGGAAAAGAGAAAACAGAATGGATTCAACAATGGCTCCTTGATATGTGAAGAGTATTTTTATATATCAGATGTTATAGTTTCAAACAAACAGTAGAAGTTGTATCTTTCATACAGGTGGAGAATCGCTTGGAGTGGATCGTCTCTAAAGCTTATAGTATGTTGTGTCTTTTTAGGAGTATAGTGGTTTAGAAGCTCAGAGATAGTTTTTCTTTTTCTCTGTTTTTTTTAAGCGTGGAGGCTGTTTTGAAGTAAAAGTTAAAAAAAAAGAAGAGCATATGTTTTATTCCATTTATTCCATTTGCCTTGCTGGAAATATATGTAGCCAGCTACCTTACAAAGTATGCAGAAGAATCAGAAGCATAAGAACAGTAGGATGATGCATGTTTGTGAAATTATACTGCTGTTATTTTCACTAGGAGTAACGTATAATAATAGACTATGCGATGAATAACGCTAGTCTAACACCAAATGGGATATGTAAATAATGGCCCACAAGCACAGCTAGTGTTTTACTTATCTATGAACCTATGAACCAACAATTTCCAAGTGAAAAGGTGTTTGTGATTTACTAACTTGTAACTTTTTGGTTGGTTCATTGCCTGCTGTATATTTTGCCTCAAGGCTACCCTGGCTTTTGATTTTCTTTCTGTTTCTATTCTTTTAGAGTTCTAAGAATGGTTAAGTGGGTCATAGCTCTTTATATACTCAAAGGGTATTTTCTCTAGGGATAATAGCATAGAAATTGTTTGGTAGTAGATTGGTTAGCTAGACTAGATATTTAATAAAGTTGTTACAGTAGAATGTTTCAGATATATATGCTGCCATAACACTAGTGGTTAAGGAGAAGTTATGTAGGAATACTAAAAGGTTCCTGACAGTTTAACATGTGCAGGAAATCAATGGCTTTTTGCGTAGTTTTTCTAACCAGCTGGTAACTGTTTTGAAGGACATACATTTCGATAGATAGTTCTGCAAAAGTAAATGCCTAGGACTAGGATTCAGAAATATCATAGGTTCATAGGAGGTTACTAGGCTAATTGCCCTGAGACCCATATAAGCCTAGCCAAGAGTTTAGCCCATGTTTAGGCAAGTCAGCACCCAAAGCCCCTGTCCAGCAGGGATTTACAGCCCCTGGTAGCAGTTTCCAATTCTTAGACAGCCCTACAGCAGTGGTTACCTCAAAGGTACAACACCATAAGAAACATTAATGTATTCTGAGAGAAGAATATGATAATTAACCATGTCTTCTCCACAGGTAAGTGATTTATGCAACTGGATGATATATAGAACTGTTCAGCTGTGTAAAGTTCCACCACCAGCAGCTTTAATTAACTCTGCCATAAACTCGTGTTTGCCCGTTACTTTCAGTGGGTAAGATCACATTAGAGGTAAATCTCAGGACATTTAGCAGTAAAGTAATGGTGTGTGTGTGTGTGTGTGTGTGTGTGTGTGTGTGTGTGTAGTTACAGTAGGAAGGTTAGTTATGGGAAAGGTAGGACAGGTGTGTGTGTTCATGTGTGTGTCTGTATGGGTGAGTGTGTTTGTGCAAAAGTGTGATCTGGTGTAGGAGTGCACTGGATATACAGGTGTGTATGTAAATGTGTGTCTGTGTATGTGTGTGAGGATAAGGGGAATCCATACATCTCAAATGCCCCTAGATGAACAGTGCATGTAATATGGGGGGGGGGGGCACTAGACACAAGGGAAATGTTAAATATTACTAACATTTCTTAAAAGGTTAGTTGAGCAACAGGTTTTGCAGCAGAGAAGACTTGTAGGGGGAACACCAGGGGCACTCTTGAAGAAAACCTTAAACCATGCGTAAAGTTAATATAACAAAGGCATTAGGGCTCAAAATTCAGAATTAGGAAAATCTAATGTCTGGTAATATTTCAAAGAAATGCTGGATTGTTTCTCCCTGGGCCTCTGCTGAAAATTGGCTTTGTTCCAAGTCGGACTTTCCCAGTAAACAAATGTAAAGTAAAATAAAAATAATATTCACAAAGGATGTACTCAGGATTTCTGGACAATGCCAGGGGAACACTTGATGACACGTGGGAGTCTTTCTAAATATTACTCTGTTCTACTTAAAGTTAATAGAACAATAGGCCTTGCATGTTGATGCATTTTTATGACCAGTAATAAGAATGAAACTCTAATGCTTGGCATTACCGACTGTAATCATTTGTGATTTATGAAGGACTCTTATACTAAAAGACATCAGGGACATTCTGTACACTCGGGGACAGATAAGAGGGGTGTGTGTGTGTGTGTGTGTGTGTGTGTGTGTGTGTGTGTGTGTGTGTGTGTGTGTGTGTGTGTGTGTGTGTGTGTTTGGATGCATGTATGCTTGTGCAGGGTTCCTGATGGGGGGTGCCTGTGCTAACATGATGCATCAGGTGTCAGCAGTGATTACTGCAAGGACAATAGAAAAGGGCTTGTTAGTGCTTGCAGCAATCACTGAGTAATTTAGACGTACAAATTAGCTGATAATGATGTCTTTCCTCACTGTGGCTAGTATGTTTCTGAATTGCTGATTTTTGTGATCACACTAACACTCCCTTTTTGCTGCAACCATACTACTCGTCCCAGCCTATCTTTTAATGATGGCCTGACAGGATAACCTAAAGTTAGCATATTATTTGATTACTGTGGTAAAGTTGGAATTGTACTAACAAATTTTGAATTCATTACCATAATCTTTTTATATTTGGTTTATGTTTTTTTTAAACAAGAAACATTTTTATTAAATTATTGTATATGACATAATGAATCTTATATTGATATAAATGAAAATAAACTATACCAACACAATCTCATTTGCAAACATTACATTACAAACCATGGATCATAGGATCATAGGATCATAGGAGGTTACTAGGCTAATGGCCTCAGGGTCCTTATAAGCCTATTCAAGTTCAACCTGTGTTTCCAAGGGTGTCCGGTTCAAGCAGACACTAAAATCATCACTATTGCCTCTGTCCAAGAGAGACGCAGGTGGAAACCCAGGGGTGAATTTCTAGTTATTCATCCAATTGTCCAAATTACGCTTATATAGGGCCAATGACTGGCTTTGTTTAACATGAATAGGAAACTTGTTCCAAAGGTGAGGCAACCTCTGTGAGACAAATCTGTCTCTCCAGCAAGTTCTGTTGATGTCACTTACCAGGTTAAAGTCTTTTGAATGAGTGACCCATGTGCCATTTGACTTGTGAATGTGCAGCATTTCCATTAAAGCTTGGTTAGAGATTGCTCTATATGCAAGGCACAGGTTGCCTGTGGGCAGTCTGCATGACACAGCGTAACGTGAAAATGATTTCAGCCTGTCTGCATAAGACAGATCTTGAAATCTCTGAATTTTCTTTGTAAGGAACCTTTGTGGTCTGTCCAATTGCTGCAGGTGTTTGGAACGGAACATACCAAAGGGAGCATTGTACTCTATTATTGGTCTGATGAGGGAAGAGTACAGGGGGGGGGGGGTTATAACCTCTTTTTATTTCTGGAGGCAATACCCTTACTTATGAGATGAGCAATATAAAATGCCCTTCTTACCACTGTGGAGAAATGGTGATCGAACTTAAGGTTGTTGTCAACCTGTGTGCCCAGATCTCTCACCACTGACTGTGTGCTTTGGGTATTGCTATTGATATAGTAGTTTGCAGGAATCTCACCCTTGCTGAAGGGGTGATGCTCCTGCAAACTACACTGTATCTGCAAACATTATACATCACTTATAATATGTAATATATCCAGTCATTGTCAGTCAGCCATTACATAGCTCATTCAGTTCCTGCATTCTTTTAAACCCTGTTCCTCTTCTGCATGTATTGATCTCACACTTCCTATTTTTCCCCGTGTAATTTGCTCCTACCCTTTTCTAAAGATCCCAATTCCAGTTGTTTTATCTTTGTTACTATCTTCACTACTTCTAGTAAAGTTTGTTTAGACTTTGATTTCCATTTTCTAGTTATTGCTTTTTTGGCAGCCATCATAATTACATGTCTAGGCAGTTCTGATTCTGTATCATAGCTCAAAAAAAAATCATTTTTTTAGATATATCAATTTGTTCACACAGCATCTCTGACAGAGCAGTCTGCAGGGAATCTTTAAAGTCTGCCAGCTCATTACACTAGCAGAAAAATGTTCCCAGTTACATCTTTTTTCTCCCATCACGCCTCCAACTTTTGCTGTTTATCTGAGGAGAAATTCTTTGGAGTCTACTTGGAGTATACAATACCTATGTAAATATTTCTAAGCAAAAATCCTAAATCTTCTAGTCTTTGTTGCATATTTGGGAGACATACATATATCCCCCAATTGTTTATTTGTGAATTGCTTATCCATTCTCTCTTCCCAATCCTTTTTAACTTCCTCAGATTGATTGATTCTTATAGTTATCATGCAATATTTTATATGATGTATTAATTATTCCTTTCTTAATGGCAGCTTCTGTTCTAGATTCTACTAAAAACTCTGCCAGTGCTGGCCTTTCACTTAGGACCCCCTATTTCTTTTTTTTTTTTTTTTGCCTATACTCTGATATCAATCCTTGATAGGGAAGATATCAATCATTGATAGGGAAGGCAGTCTCTAACCTGCAGTCCAAATAAGTTCTTGGTGTCTTTCCATTCTATTACCTTTCCCTCTCAAGTTATTTTTTTCCAATACCTTGGTTCCTTTGCCAGTTGTCTCAAATAAATTCCAGCCCTTTTGCCTATTGACTGTATCCCTAATTGCAGTCATCCCTATTGGCAGAATCTCATTTTTTTTCCATTTGGCTTAGTACTTAGAATACTTGCTGCAACTTTATGAATATAATCTGTATGATGCATCCAAAATCCCAGTCTCTTCTTGTTTCTTGAGCTTCCCCCGTATATCATAATCTCTTTCCACTTTGAATTATAGTTTTCTGCTTGTGCTATGTATAGGAGCCTTAACTGTTTTGCTCTGAAATATGCCTTCAAATGGGATAATCCCAGACTGCTCTATTCTATTGGAATAATAAGTTTATCCCACTTGACTCTTGCCATCTTACCCTCCAAGATAAAATCTCTCAGCTCTTTAATTGCTATCCAGAACTTCTCTGGTTGATAAAAATATGCCTGACCTGTGTATAAGACTAAAGTGACTAAAAACATTTTAACTGCTTGTATCTTACTATTGATAACCTTATAACAGAGCTTCGAGCTTTCATTTTCTCAGTTTTTGAATTATCTTTTGTTTAATCTCTTCCCACATATCCTTAGCTGCCATACTGGAATAATTTTTAATCCATACTCCTAAAAACTTCATTTTATCATGTCCCCATAAGTATGGATATTGCTGAACCAATTTGTATGTGGGTACATAATTTAATGCTATTGCCTTTGTTTTAGCTTCATTAATTTTGTATCCTGAGAATATTAGAAACTGTCTCAATATGTTACATAGCACTGTAATGTCCCTTTCTGGTTTTGTCAGATGTAAAATAATATCATCTGCAAACAGAGCCAGCTTTTCTTGACTACTATAACAATTATATCCTTGAATTTCTGAGTCCCTTATTTTCTTTGCCACTGATTCTAAATATAATGCAAATAACAAAGGAGAGAGAGGACATCCCTACCTGGTTCCTCTGCTCAAGCAGAGATTATCAGAGAGGACCCCACCACTTTAATTTTCACCTCTGATCCCTCATATATCCTCCTAATCAAAATTATAATTTTATCAGAGAATGCAAATGCTTCTGATGCTCTTCTCATACAGTCACAGCTTACTCTGCATCAAGAGCCACCAACAGCAGTGGTATTTTCTTACATTCTGTTTCCCTCTGGATCATCAGTGTTCTGTTAATCTCGTCAAATGTTTGCTTGCCCTCCACAAAACCACATCGATCCATATCTATCAATTTTTGCATCACTTTTGCCATTCTTTTAGCCATTATAGACATACACACTTTACAATTATTGTTAAGTATTGAAATGAGCCTGTATGATGCTGGATCTGATGGATCTTTACCATCTTTAGGTAGTAAAGCTACCACTACTTTTTTACAGGACGTTGGTACTTCTGTTAAAATACTGTTAAACGTAACATTCCAGATCTTTCATTTTTTTCCCTCCTAGCTACAGAACTTCCACAGGTATACCATCTATTCCTGAGGACTTTCCTGTAGACTGGTTATACTCTGCCTCTAACCTTGACATATTTAATTCTTTCATAAACATTTCCCTTTGTACCTTTTCTTGATTTCCATATTTCTCTGCTTTATAGACCTTCATAGAATTTCCGAAATATTTCTAATACTTTTACAGGATCCCTTGTTATCTTCCTTGTTATGGGCTCCCTAAGATTGGTGGCAACCCTTTCTACTTTCTGTTGCCTGAGTTGTTGTGCTAAAAGTTTTTATGCTGTAGGGATATTATCAAAAAACAGTTGCTTAACAGCACTCTTTCTAAACTCCTGCATATTGTTGAGGTAATCCCTTATTTTTTATTTAACCTTTTGCAGTTGCTGCTGTTCTTGATCTGTGAGATTTCCCCTAGCTTGCAATACTTTAACATTTATCAATCTCTATAAATAATTCTTGTTACTTCTTAACCATATCTCCTTTTCTTTTATTTCCACCCTATTTTTTAACTCCACTTTAATTTTATCCCACTTCCTAGGTATACTTTCAGAAGACATTTCCATCTTCTCTAATAGCTCCTGAATAATTTCCACTACATATTCCTTAAATTTCTCTCTTTTCAACAGATAGGTGAGAAAGC
The DNA here is from genome assembly GCF_019279795.1 of Protopterus annectens. Lineage (NCBI taxonomy): Eukaryota > Metazoa > Chordata > Ceratodontiformes > Protopteridae > Protopterus > Protopterus annectens. The sequence goes on along the minus strand of NC_056726.1, from coordinate 1,577,288,029 downwards.
ACCAGTGTCTCATCTTTATTTCATTACCCTAGGTTTTTATTTTAGTTATTACTGGCGCATGATCTGAAATAGTTATTGGGTGCATATCAAGACCTTCAATTAAATGCACATGTTCCTGTGAAATGTAAATTCTATCTAGCTTAGGCCAGTTTTTGTTTCTTGGAGAATAATATGTAAATTCACTCCAAACTCTTAGTACTGATTTAACATCTTTCATGCCAAATATTTTCATAAATTTCTTTAAAGATCTACCCTCCTTTGTTACATTTTTCCTTCCAGCCCCCCTGGATGCATCTTCACTATTGCAAATCAAATTCCAGTCCCCACCTATAAGTAATATTCCTTGCTGAAAGCTGATTATGTCTTCCAGAATTTTCTTAAGCTCCATTATAGCAGTTTTCGGTGGAATATAAATACATACCAGTGTAATCCTCCTCCCTTTCCAGTAGCCCCTTAGTACTACAAATCTACCATTATTGTCTTTTTTATCCTCTATTATTACTATTGGAGCCCCTCTTGCAATTAATATAAGTACTCCTATCTTCCTTTGCCACAGGTATTCCACTGAATAACCATCCTGAAAACCTTTATCGAATTCACATGTTCATTTCTTTCTAAGTGTGTCTCCTGTAGCATAGCTATTTGCACTTTACATTTTTTAATATAGTTCACTATGCTTTCTTTTTTTGTACTTGTTTGTGAGACCATTAACATTTAAAGACATCATAGAAAGCATCATATTCTTGAGAGATAATTATTCTCTCCTTTTATGTATAACAGCTTTTTTGTTAAATGTCTAGTTTCAGGCTTTTATGTTACATGCGTGTACTATTTGGCAAGTTAGTCTTTTATACAGTTGTTTCTTGTCATCCCCATTTGAGCCTATTTCACATCCTGCAGATCTTTTTGTTTTATAGAATACCGTCAAACAAAAATACACACACATACCAAATACCCCCTAAAACCTATAACTTAATAATAACACACAAAACTATATACAGCTTCAAATATTGAAGTTTTATCCTCCTAATAGGAACAACTGTTCCAAGTTGACTGCCACACACACAGACTCCATCTAACCCAAAAGAAAGGCTATGCATGCTAAGATGCATGGTATAACCTCTGGTTCTGTTAAGTACTGTCTTATCTTTATAGCTCTCTGAGCTGGGAAAATACTTGAATGCTTTCAGAAAAAATTTTCTGCAAACCCATCAGATTGTCTGCTAGAGACATGAGAACCAGACACAAAACTGTTTACTAGGAAAAAAAAGCCTTATAACATTCAATATTCTTTTTCATTTACTTGCTTTCTGTCAAAACTTGTTACTAGATTAAGCTAATGGCCTTAAAACAGTCACTCTCCTATGCAAGAATGAGAAAAAGTACACTCATTTTTGTTTTGGCATGCTCTTTTAACCAGATATTTTCTTTTTTTTACATTTCTTGAAACTGAACAAGGAGAAAAGAGAGAAGAAGGGAGAAAAAAAACAGGAGCACCTATTTTCATTAGTATCCCCATTACACTTAAAATAATTGAAAAAAACTTTACTTTATAACATGCAAAGAAAATCGTGCACTATTTAATTAGTACTATTAAGAAAAAAAAATATTTTACTTAATTTTCTCTCTCGTCTTCCCCCTTCCTGATTATTGTTCTGAACATTAATGCCATGAAGTAGGATATATGCTTTAGAGCCCCCTACAAGTTTAACAAAGTCCAAGAAAGTCCAGTATTTCCAGATTTTCTTGTTGTGTTCCTGTCCATCTCTAATTCCCAATGTCTTTGCTTAATTGCCAATGTGCTCTCGATTCTTCTAGTCAACTCTTGTGCTTTTTTCCCCCCTCGCAAGCATTTTTCATTGAAACACTGGAAAAGGTTTCACTTGCACAGTCTCTCTGTGGTCTTTATTACCAGAAGAACAAGAAGCAGACTCTTCTGTTTTACAGCGCATGTTTTGTTGGACAAACGTTTGTATTTTTTCCTTAGCATGTACTTCATCAAAAAATGATTGTGTTCTTCCAGGGAAATATTTTGAAGATAACTAGGCACAGCAGTTTGAATCTCATGCCTGTTTCTCAACATTCCCTGAATAATGGAATACGTTTACTCCTCTTCTGCCTGGTGTACAATGAGTAGCCATTCTCCACATATGCTCTGCTGTCTTCCACTTTTAGTACTTTGCCCTTCTGCCACAGTTTTGTCAAAATCAACTCCTTCTGCTGGTAAGATTGCATCTTTACTATTAAAGGTCTAGGTTGGTTTCTCATACCCAGGTTTGGAGTATACACACAATGTTGCCATTTTAATTAATAATTCTTGTTGTGGAATACCAGTCCAGTTACTTATCTGTGCTTTCATAAAGTTAATACAGTCTGTCCCTTCTGGCTTCTCAGGTAAAGCAGAAAATCTCAGGTTTTTCGTACATGCTCTGTCCTCTAATTCTCTTATTTTTGAAACATCTCCTCTTGTGCAGTCTGATACTCAGCCAGACTTTTCTTCATTTTGACCTCTGAGTTTTGCAGTTTTATCACCTTATCTGAATATCTGTTTAAAGCTTCTTCCATTTTTTCCAGCCTTTCATTGTTTGAGTTGATCTACTCCATCAGTGTTTCATTTATTTTAGTCAGGTCTGTATGCATTTGGCTTATACTTTCCTCTAGGTTACTGGAAGTCATGAATGGAGTTTGCACTTCTTTTTGCTGAACAGCTACAGTACTTTTCCCAGTCAGTGTTTTTTGTCCCCTTTTGTTGCTGACTTTCCTTCAGGTCCTCTGTATTTATTTTTTTTCCTGGCATCTAGGCAGTGCACTTACTAGCCAGTTACTGAAATTTACCCAGAAATCTAGGTCCACTGGCTTTCTCTGCTAAGTTTCTGTTTTCATACTGGGAGAGCTAGAATTAGCTGTTACTCAATGTGCGGCCATCTTATAAGTCCTTTGGTTTATGTTGTTGACTAAAAACAGGTGTAGGTGTTCTTTGCATTATATGGAAGTCACTGCTTAATTGCTTTCCAGTATGTCATAGCTTGGCAAAGGAGGACAATTTGTCTTTTTTAATAGTATGTCATTTCCAGAATTAAAGTGCTTTCCTTCTGTCCTTGAACTGTGGCAATATATCTATATCTTTGATATATTAGTATGCAATTCATAGATGACATTCTGTTATATTAACACTCATTTCATTGATGCCAATATCAACTTCACAAATATTTACAAGGAAGACTCCATAAAAGTCAACCCATTCTAAAAGCAAAAAAGTCAGCTGTCTTTTGTGATTGGTGACAGAATCCAAGCACACAAACCACAAAGAAAACAAAATACAAAACGTTTTACTCCATGACATTGGAACACAATCCACCACAACTCCTTTATTTTTGAATTTTATTAATTTATCAACTGAGTGAGCCCACCGGACACAAGTGCCCCTTTTCATGGGTAACTCAGAAGCACTGTCTGATTAAGTGATATGCTTATAGTCGTACAGTAGGTAAATGGAGCAGGAAGAAATACTGAAAGTCATAATACTGAATGTACAATGTTGAAATGTCAAAGCACTGAAATGTTTAACTGCTAAAATCATAATATCTAAACCCCTACATGTGTAGAGAGATGGACTTGTGTCCCCCCCCCCTCCCTTGCAGGCTCCATGTTAGCCCTCATTTCCAAGTTTCACTAATAGAGGCGTAATATTAAGTTTCAATATTTTGACAGTTCAGGAGTCTGCATTCCGTATTATGACTTTCAGTATACCACTGTTTAGTAAGTTGTTGTGAACCTATATATATATATATATATATATATATATATATATATATATATATATATATATATGGAATTATGTATATTATACATGGAGTCTGGTGTGTAATAATATACATATAAACATCTTGTATTGTATGATTGGGGAATGAGTTTTATGAAGGGTCACAAAAATCCTGTGGTACAAGATATTTCATGCATTAACAGTTAAAACAATTGTGGAAATCCAATTGTAATACTCCAAACAATCCAAAAAACAGGAATGTCACTTTGGAATGAAAAGTTCCAACTTTTTAATGAATGAAAACAATAATTAAAAAAAATGAAAGTGCAAGCTGTTTCATCTCCTGTCAGGAGAATTCTTCAGATACAATTTACCCACAGTTTGTTCAAGCTTAAATATCCTTTTCATATTCAATTAGCAACATTAATTGTTCAATTGGCCTAAATGCAAGTGTGTTTAGTTAAAGACACTCTTACCGAAAACCTTCATCAAATGCATGGCACATCATCCGACCAATTCATGCTACGTTTTAAATCATCAGAAAACACTTTTTCATATATATAAAAAATGTTTGTTGTATTTAAAAAAACATATTTATTGAGATTATTTTCATAAGCTTTTAAAAATAGATATTATACTTAAAAATAAATACATTATGCTTATAAAATATGTATATATAAATATGTATATGTATGAAACACATACATATACATATTTATATATACATATTTTATAAGTGTTTTCTGATGGCCAGTTGAACAATTTTATTATTTTATCATTCATTAAAAAGTTGGAACTTTTCATTCCAGAGGGACATTCCTGTTTTTGGATTATTTTATGCATTACACAAAGCAGACTTCCACATATTCTTTTTACTATTTTCTTCAGTTTTTTATGTCAGAGTAACATTTTCCATTAGCTTCATTGGGCCATGTTAACTACCTAAGTTTCAGCTGAGTAGGTCCTTGGGCAGTTTGTATTAGGTTTTTATGAATGAAATGTCTTGTACTAAGTGCAGTAGTGAGGTTTATATAAGGATTTGTTAGCTTTTCTCTGTAGTAAAGTAGTGAGAGATATATTAGAAGCTTTTAGTTTAGTAGCTTAGTTATGTTTTAGTGAGTTTATCTGTAGTTAGTTTAGACAGTTTGAATCAGTGGCCTAATGGATAAAGGCAATAGCCAAGTCATGGATTATGGGTTCAAATCTTATCAGGGGTGATATAATCTTGAACCTATAATGTAAAATTCCTTTTGATATTGACACTTCAGCAATATTTCAGTAAATCTGGGTAAGCTTGTCTAGGCTTAAAATTGCTGTTATGATGCTAACCTAATAACCACTCATGTCAGGTCCATTTTGTTAGTAATGCCCTTTTTCTACGGACTACTTGCAGTTTGTGTTTTATGTTTTTGTTCTTTTATTTTGTCTTTTTCATTATAATAAGAATGGATTTCATTTTAGGAGGTTGGGTTAGTTGGGCAGTGTTCTTTTTGGAGTGTTCATTGTGCTGATTATATGTACCCAGTCTACTTTTCTAAGACAAAAATGAATGGGAAGTTTGATCTGTGCTTTACTTTTTTTGTCCAAACCAAGTTTTACTTTGCAGAGAAAATTTGCAAGAATAGCAGACTCATGCCAGGTGGGGTAATTTAGAGATGCATTGAATGCGATTGTGAACCCCAGACTTTCCACAGCTTGATGGCAGTATAATTATATGGTAATTAATATTAAAATTAGGGCAATTATGAATGAAAATGAGAGCAACCAATCTGGTGGAGCAATACAGAAATGAATATATTAAGTGCCAGGAGACAGTGACTCCAGAATTATTGACCACGGCTACAATGTGGAGTTACAGGAGACAGGCCATGAAAACCATGCACTGGGTGGCCTCCAGATTAGTAAATCTGTATATGCAAGAGGATGTTAGTATTGGTAGTAGTCACAGTGTTGTGAGTCATCCATTTGCATCAAACATACTGTGCCCTTCATTGCCCAGAAGTTGTGGACCACTTCCCTGTGGACAGAGCACCACACAGGAGCTGGTCAAGATGTTTTGCTTTCACCTGCAGGCCCAGTGGATGGGTGGAATACTTATCACCTGTGGCTACCAATGTATGTGTGTTTTTGGGAATACTAGCTACAGGGACCTTTCAGCAACTAACTAGGGACATGGTAGTGTATTGCAGGCATCTGTCTCAAGGATACTTCACCAGTTCCTTGATACCATGCTACAGCATATGGGGGAGCATATGCAGTAGTCATGGACCATAGTGGAGACAGTCAACACCATATGGGCTTAATATGATGTAGACCATTTATCTGAGATTTTGTGGGACCTAGTCTGCACCCATATTGCAATAAGGACCCCACACGTGAAGCGGGGACAATAATATATTAACTGCAAGGAGTTCCACTCTTATCAGCTGCCAGGTGGCCTGAAATTGACAGGGTTCAATGTACAATGTACATACAGGCCATGCATGCAGTGTCCACAGTTCCCATATATGGTCCAAATGCGAACTATACCAGAGGTTGCTGTGGGCTTATTTTACCCAGGGACATCTTATGGATGATACCAAATATGTCCTAGAGCCATGATTAATGACACCTATTAGAAATCCACAGACTATGGTAGAGAATGTCTACATCAATGCCCTGTTGCAGATCAAAATCATTGTCAGCTGTATATTTGGCCTGCTCAAAGACCATTTCCACTGTCTGGATGCATATGGGTGTGCGGTGCATTATGTTCCTGCAACATGCAATAAAATCTTCACACTCTGTACAATATTACACAGCATCATTATATGGAAGTAGTTATAGCAGGTCAGAGAACTTCAGGAGGAGGAGGAAGTCCCATTCACAGTAGCTTAGGAGGTGCTGGATGAGGAGCCTATGATGTAGCTGGATGCATGGGAGGAGTATGGTAGACAGAGGCAGGTGCAATATGCCATGGCACTGGCTAATAGGTAGCATCTGGTCCATAACTGAGGGGCAGAGTAAACCACTACACAATATACTAAAAATGATACATGCAAAACTACATCCAGGCTTTGCTATAACATGCATAGATTGCCCACACTGTACATGAGACATCTAGGCTACCTGAGTGACAAAGTGCTGAGGGCAGAGCACAGGTGGGGAGAGACACAATGCCAAGATTCAACAATGGACAATGTGTGTGTTTGTGTGGAGGAGTTTTACCAGTATCTGTATTTGTGTGTGTGGTGGGACACAGCCCCAGCAGATGTTTCAGCACTGTGTCGGGATCTAGTGAACAGGTTCAGGGAATCCACAGGAGATGTACGCACTGACCATGCACATTCTCTTCCATGGGGGCACCCCATCCTGGAAAGGTCAAATTAAAAGTACTGAGTGCTCTGTGACTACAAACAGTGGCTCAAGCTTTGACTGCAGTGGGTACAAATATCACATCTGCATGTACATCCAGTTCACAACATACTTCCCTCAAGAGTGGACGGTTGAATGGAGGTGGCAAATTATGTATTCCTGACTGTGCTTCTGCTATGGTCCATCCCATCAGTGATGGAGGTGTACCAGTCATGGGAGGTATGTTGGCTATAAGGTATGGTCACACAGAGGCATCTTCCTCAGGCAATTTCCCCATTCCACATATCCATGATGTTGCACATGTGGACCATGTACTCCCTCAAGTTATTAGGCAACATACTAGCCCAACTAGCTCTAGGTAGCAGCCATGCACATACCTAGCTTGGGAGGTAAATTGTACCCATGGCATGTTTGTCCAGCAGCATGCTGCCCACTGATGTCATCATTTCACTCTGTGGAAGCCCTACTAGTGCAAATCTGCCTGGGTCTTCCTGGCCATATCTGTCCTCCTGAGTTTGTGGGTAGACTGCACAGGCACCAAAGCTGTGTTCTGTAGAGCAGGTTGGGGATGTAACCATCACATTGTCCATGTCTGCTACTGACACTGAACTGTGATAGGATTTGGCTGTCATCATCAGTGCCAGACAGTTCAGGCAGTGCTATACCCACAATGGAGGACTGTGAAAACATAGAACCATTGAAAAAACACCAAAAGAATCACCCAAGATAAGTAAATAAGTAAGAACCATGTGAATAAACTATTACTGATACTACTACACAATACAGTGGTACAGGAAATAATACATAACATACCTTGTGCTGGTGAGCTCTGAACTTGAAGCCCAAATGTTTCTAAAAACTGAAGTTGTCATGATTGTAAGTTCTACTAATACACATGCACATTCAGTTACCATGGCAGACGGTCATCCATGCTAAGACATATCCACCTGGGGCATCAATGACAGATATGCTTGATAGCCTAATCATCTCTGTGTAAATTACTGTCAATCCACTGTGGAACTGACCAGATTTCCATGCAGAGAGGCCAGGAGCTCTTCCATCTCTATTAGTTGTGATTTAGGTTGGCGGCTCGCCTTGCACTGCCCTCTGCTCCTGTGCCAAAGAGACTGCCTCTGTACTTGTGGCACCGCTGATGTCAGTAGCCCATTGTCTGACTTGATCATAAGCTCTGTGTTGGACATGAAGAGAATTTGTCAGCAGTTGCCTCCCACCAGACATGGTTACAGAAGGCCCAGTCAGATCTTTCATGACTTATCATCCACCAACCATGGAAACAGAGGGCACATAGCAAGCATCTCATTCTCAGCATGGTAGAACTTGCACTTTCTCTTTCTCATGTTGTGGGATGATCATCTGAAACTGAAAGGAAATACACCTATGAGAAATGCTGTGGCCCTACATACCATAGTCATACACAGCTGCAAACTCTAGGGGGCAAGAGAGGCAATAACCATGTGTCACTGAAATATGTATGGGTGGCTACAAACATTTAAATGTGGTATTCATGGAAAGGTGTGCTGTGTGCATAGTGAGGGCATGAGAAACGAATGCTGTAGGTGCCACCAAATAATCTGGAGGATGACATGGTGTGCACATATGCCATCGTGTGGTATTAATGCTTATATCTTTAGATGCATACGCCCAGTCTGTAGACTGTCCTGTATGTGGGTGAGTGCATAAGTGTTAGCAGCCCCAACCCCACCCACGCTGAAGAAAAACAAAAAAATGTGAAATAGCATAGCCCTGACATGAAATGCCCTGTTATAGTATTCCACAGCGAAGAAGCATAACTGTTTACAAGCCAGTGAGAGAATATATTTTAAACCAATACTTCAAGTATATCAGATATGTGCATTGAGGAATAACGTGGGTCACTCCAGTAAGATGCCTACATAACATATCAACTGTAGGCCCCCCAACAAGTTCAGTAATGCCACAGATGACTGACCAACATACCAGAAACATGTGAATTTTGGGTGAGGGAGTGGTTTCTTAAAGGGACACATCCTTAAACATTGTGGGCCTGCATAGCTGCTGCATAAATTTCCATGGTGTATACTCTACTCACAATGCTGTCTGTTCCCACCCCACCAGCAAACACACAACCCACACAACACAGCACTCATAACAACTTGTAAGAAACTCTTGCTTTTATGAACTGCAGAATGTATTAGGTACCCCCCCCAAGTAACGTTTAAATCACAAATCCACCCACCTCCCCACACTGACACAACATAGCACAAGGCAGTAGCATAGTAACATGTGCTGTAATTTAAATACTGTTCAAGCCCTCAGCAAATGTCAAATCATTACACATTGAAGTGTTTATACATGGCCTACACATACGCATGGACTGCAGCAACATAGAAGACATTAATACATTTTATTTATTTATTTTCATACATTAATAAATGAAGTGGAAGTCGGCCTGCATCCCCCCCCCCATTTATCCTGCCATGGTAGTAGACCCTCGGACAGGATACCACTCCCCAGCAGTGGCAGCATTGTTTTACTTTGAAACAGCAACATGATCAAACTGTGTACAGTAGCAATGTGTCAAGGATAGCCTGAGGTACCACATAAACTCATGAGTAACAAGTGATAATACATTTCCCACACAATTACCTTTCAGTGCCAACAGCTGCAGTTACAAACTCTTCATGGCAGCATGCAGGAGTGCTTAGTAAGTTACTGCTCAACAATCTTCTGTAGTGCTTTTAGGACTAAGGCAAATGCAAGAGCTTACATTGCACAATTTCAAAGCTTCTAGCATAGCACTTTTGCTAATGAGGCATAGTCTAATGAATTCACCTGAATCGTATGCTTTCTTCATTATGGCTATTACCGGTGCTGTGTTAAGTTGCTCACTGACCTACATAAACTTGCATGAATGCCTACAAAGTACAGTGAGAATGTGTGTACAAGTCAATGACCCCTGCATGGATGTGGGGAAATGTAATTTATTTCTGTAGCCTACAGAACTGCTTAAGAGCAAATCATCAATCAAAGTTAGGCAGTTTGATGCTTGTACACATTTTCTGTAACAGTGTTCACACTCTAACACCATCATGCCATACTGTGTATTTCTGCACTATGAAATGGTGGCAGTGTGCCAAATCATGCTGACTAGCTACTTGATGTTGCCACATGACATGCTCACAACATCAATGTGCATGACCACGAGGTGCAAACAGTGTTCTTTAGAATGCAACCTGATCAATAGCCGTGACTTCCAAGGGCACTGGTGTTGGCAGGGCTCCCAGGTGGTGCAGGAAGGAAAGCAATATTTTCCCATTCCTTCTGCATAGGCAGCACAGAGTGCATCTGAGTGGGGACTCCTGGGAGCATCCAGAACTGTAAAGGGGATGCCTGGCACAGTCTTGCCAGGGTACTGTCTGATGCCACTGGTATAACTCGCTCTAGTGAGTAGTACTAGCACCACGTGGAGGCATCATTCTGACCTCAGCTAGTGAAAGCAAGGGCCCTGAGAAGTATTTTCAATGCTTTTAATATTCCCACTGTCCTGTAATTTCAGTTATTCTGATTGTATTGGACATTAGTTAAGGATTATTTACTTTTTGTCCTTTTGCAACTTGGGCAGATATCACTGAAAACTCCAGCCTTCTCCAGAAGATAATGGAGTGTCTTTCTAGGTAAAAGAGTACACATGATTTATTGGAATTTTATGTAATCATTGATATTGCTACCAGTTGTCTGTGCCCACTGCCAGAGTGTGTATCTGCAGAGGTGGTATTATTTTGTTACAGATTACCAGTGAAGTAATTCTTATACTTACAAACAGTGCATAACTTGAGGTGATAACTTAATTAAAAGTAGGACTGGCAGTTACCATAAGAATTTATAGTTATAACTGTGACATACCATCTCTCAGGATGGGAAAGCAAAGCTTTGTATCCATAGACACTGTTCCTCTCACTCACACAAACACACACACACACACACACACACACACACACACACACACACACACACACACACACACACACACACACACACGTGTTCCTACTGACATGAGCCCACCTCTTCTACTGCAGTGCATCTATTACTGACTGATCTGACATGTGGTGTTACATGCATGCCCTGTACACACTGCATAACTCGGGGTGTTATGAGGGGATTACTGGTTGTGTAAGAGTGGTATGTTTTAGTGTTTGTACAGGATAGAGAAGTGCTGTGGGTTGTGGTTTTGTGGGGGAAGTAGCAGTTTCCAATGGCTGTACTGGGGGCCTGTATTTGATTGGTGGCTGTGTTCCTACTGACATCACGCTGCCCATGCTTCACTCTGACATCTGTCACTGCTGGTCATACTTTCCCCTGCTATACACATTGTATTGTTGCAGCCATGTTATGTTGGCTGGTATGTACTAGTTTTATGTACAGTGTTTGCAGGGGTTGCACAGTGATGGTAGTCCATGCAGTGAACTGTACTTCTGCCACAGAACAATACCATATACTATGTGTATGCAGTCAAGGCAGCAGAAACTGTGACACTACAAACGTGACTACCACAGGACCTTAAACTAATACATGTAGGCGTAAATAATGGATGTTTCATAGTAGTGTATTTACTGCTTGTGTAGTACACATCTGCATAGCGAACTAGTAGGCCATATGTCACATAACTATTACTATTCTTTTTCTATCCATCTCCCTGTCTTTGTTGCTATCCTTTTTGTGTTTGATTTGATGTTTTTTGTTTTATATCTATCCATTTAAGCTTCATTTTCTGTAGCATCTCCCATGGCAGTGCCAATGTTGTGGTCCATGTCTCAATACATCTGCCAGACCCAGCCTTCTTCTGCCACCACTCCACCTAGTTCCAGGCCTGCCTACCCATCAGATGTAATGGTGGGGATGCATCTGGCAGGCACTGAACAGAGGGGAGTGCTTTTGTTCTCTGTAGTGGCACTGCTAGGGGTGTACAGTTTATCACATGGTGTGAATTAGCAGAGTTGGAAGGAGAGTTGGTGCACTGACAGCTGAAAGTCTGTATTGACCATGTAGAGAAGGTCCTTGTGTGGCTTTGAGTCATACCACTGGCTGGCTATGCTTTATCACCTTAGACAGGGCCCAGTGGGGAGGACAAACAGAATCCAGACTTTCCTGTCCTTGGGTCTAGCTCTAGCAGCTGGAAAAATTAGGGTTATACTCAGTCTCACTTCCATCCTAATGTTCCACTTCTTTATGTGTCACCCCTGTCCCCTGTTTTTTATGCAGTACTCCTCCTCCAATGGCCTCCCTTTTGTCTGTAAGTCTGTAATTCCACTATCAACACAAGTAGGTCAGTAACACCCATGTCAGTTTTTGTCTGTTTTATGTTTGCTTGTGTGCCGCTGCTAAACCCTCCCTCTTTCCACCACTTACCTTACCCTTATATCTTTTCCCACCCCTTCCTTACCCTTATATCTTTTCCCACCCCTTACCTTACCCTTGTATCTTTTCCCACCCCTTACCCTTGTATCTTTTCCCACCCCTTACCTTACCCTTATGTCTTTTCCCACCCCTTACCTTACCCTTATGTCTTTTCCCACCCCTTACCTTACCCTTATGTCTTTTCCCACCCCTTACCTTACCCTTATGTCTTTTCCCACCCCTTACCTTACCCTTGTATCTTTTCCCACCCCTTACCTTACCCTTGTATCTTTTCCCACCCCTTACCTTACCCTTGTATCTTTTCCCACCCCTTACCTTACCCTTGTATCTTTTCCCACCCCTTACCTTACCCTTGTATCTTTTCCCACCCCTTACCTTACCCTTGTATCTTTTCCCACCCCTTACCTTACCCTTGTATCTTTTCCCACCCCTTACCTTACCCTTATATCTTTTCCCACCCCTTACCTTACCCTTATGTCTTTTCCCACCCCTTACCTTACCCTTATGTCTTTTCCCACCCCTTACCTTACCCTTATGTCTTTTCCCACCCCTTACCTTACCCTTATGTCTTTTCCCACCCCTTACCTTACCCTTATATCTTTTCCCATCTTTTCTTCTCTAAAACAAAGGCATCTGTCCCTGAAAATGTATACCCTTCCTCCCACACCCACTCCCATTCTTATCTCTGTTTCCTCGTGCACATTTATCTACGCTTGATATATTTCTAGTTCTCCTTTCATATATACCCATTTTCACCCCATCTAAAGTAATACAAATAGATAAAACACTGCTTTAGGCTATTTACTGTGGTTCATACATTCTTAGATTAGTACTAATTTAGCTGCCTTTGCAAGCCATTTTAAGTACAACCAATTTCCCCGTCAAACCCTGTACCTTGTGTCTGTGAGGAAGCATCTTGACTGTTATGCCACCCTCCAGGCGGTCAGTGCTATGTACAGCATGTGCACAAGACCGGACACTTACCTGCTAACTGATTGCTGCTTCTTTTCACGTCAGGTTGTTGGAATCTCTCTCTGTCTCTCTCTCCCTCTCTGCTGTGCTTGCCATTTGTTTAAGCAGGTTTCCTGATTAGTAATGGACTGGGAAGTGGAATTCCAGCTAATTAATTGATAATTGTATTTGTGCCACATAGGACTACAAGGCATACCGAAGGCTGCCTCAGCTCAGTTGTGGTAGGCATGTTTTTGAATCCTAGGCAGTACTGATACACATTTGGGGATCGCTATAGGTAGGCTAGCATATTTGGTATTCTGTATGCATCTGCCTTTTGCATGTGGAGTTTCTGAATTTTTACTTTGTGTTCTGCCAACCAGTGTAAATATGGTAGATTTAAAGGAATTTCTGTTAAGTTCAGTGACATGCCAAAAATGCAGATTATCTTCATTCTTGAATTTTATTACAAGTTTGTGTTTAAAATGAATTCACAGTTAATGTATGTGTACATTTTTATAGCCACGCACACACACACACACACACACACAAATATATGTGTATATATATATATATATATATATATATATATATATATATATATATATATATATATATATATATATATATATACATGTTATGGAATGTATGGATGTTAAAGAATTTGTACTGCATACAAACAAACAAACAAACTGCATACATTTTGTTGCGTGTTGAAATGTTGGTCATATTTATCAGTGGTATTGTTGGTCAAATTATGTACTGGTCAAACTTCAGCAGACTGACTGTTGGGGTAAAACCCTGAATTATCTTTCTACAAGGCTGTCCACCCTGGAGTTAGTATATTTAATTTCCGCTGGGTGGAGGGTGGAGTCCCCACATGGGAGGGTGTGGAGGAGAAAAGCCTCCCATATAAAACTTGTTTTAGTTTTGGTAATCACAAATGTAAACTGTATTTTGACTGGACAGATGAGGGAAGAATAGTCTACTGTGAAATGGTTAGACCAGAAGGATATATACTTTGTAATTAGTTGGTCAAGGCAGAAGGATTTGCTAACTGCACCTGTTATATGATGATCGAAGGATAGTACATTTTGATAAAAGTACCCAGATCACGTTTGTCTGGTAATCAGTAAAAGAGATTTTTTCCAAAGGCAATTGAACTACATTTTTGTCACTACGCTTAAGCTGAAGGCCTTTATCAGTACAATAAGTGCTGGACTTGGTAAACTCCTTTTGGAGATTGAGTATCCATGGGTGAGTTAATAATAATGCCCATCTTACAGTCAAGCCTGTCTGTGCCAATAGTTTGTGCTTTTTATATGAGAAAATACGACCCGCTCTTACTGTGTACATTTGATGAAAGATATGGTTCCCAACCCAACAGGTGACATAGGGTTTATATTTAGACTGAGAGCTTGTCAGTAATGTCAGCATGGGGAATCATATTGAAGGCTTTAGCAAGGTCCATATAAGCAGAGTGAGCAAAATGCCCTTTGTCTGTGGCATCCATTACATTTACAGCGAAATTAACTAGATTAAAAGGAGAAGATCTGTCTGTCACAAAGACAAATTGACTAGCATTGATGGTTTGCAGATGAATATTTTTCATAGTTTGGGAAGCTGACTAAGATACATTTCATGATGTTGTAGATGATGCTGGTGAGGCTAATAGAATGATGGTGTCTGTGGTGGATCTGCCCTTGTCAAGTGGCAGCATGATAGCCATCCTCCACAGCTCAGGTACATACCTTGTGGAGAGGTACATACAGAGGTATATACCACAGTTGTGGAGAGGTACATACATTGTAGAAAGGTTAAGGATGAAAAGATTTCGGAGCGTTTGACAATTTTGTGCCCTGTACTAACAAGAAGACAGCCTGGTACACTGATTGGGTCCATGGAGCTATTCTTAGTGACTTTGGATAGAGCTTCTATGATCTGGTCCATAGCAATTTGATATGAAGGAAAGTTAGTGATTCAACTGAGGGAACAAAGTAATGAGTAAGGGCTGACATTAGAACTGAATATGTCATCTAGGCTGGCTATGGGTTTGGGATCTGAGTAGGTAGAACTGCTTGACTGGAGCTTGGTGCAGTTTTGGGTGTTACTTCAAATACTCCTAAATCCCCTAATATAACTTTAAAAAGCCTTGGGGTTATCTTTTTAGTTGGTGGCTACTTTTCAGTTAATATCATGACTTTGTCTTCCTAATAATATGCTCAAGTTCTTTGCCGCCCTACCAAAGTACCTTCTTTTGGTGGGAGGTTGGAATATTTTATATGAAGTAAGTTCCTATTATTATAATTTACTTTTTCAGGAGTTCCACCTTAATATTTTTTTAACTTCCCATTATACTCGTGCCAAAAGAGAAATGATCAAGCATTGCCTTTGCCAGCAACTTGTCTTCAAAAGGTACATTTTTTTAAATAAATCGAAGAACTGTATCTGAAAGTTAGCATACAGGCAAATGATACAGATTTTGATAGCATGTTTTGTTCTACAGGAACCATACGGTGAATTTTCTTTGTAGTGTGTCATATTCTGCTATTTTCTTTAACATTGTAATAATATTAGAAGTCCATTTCTCGAGCTAACTACAATTGTGGCTGAATGCTTTATGGAAAAATGAAGTGAATTTACAGCATGTAACCATGCGTCTCCAATAAAATATGCCTGTCTTACATCTGTGCAGGTTTCATGCCTGTGGAAAAGTTGAAATATTATTTTGCAATCTGCACATGGCTGGACATTCAGGTGCTTATGAATTGTCTTTATAGTCTCAGAAATTGAGCACTAAGTTTGAAAGACTCCTGGACAGAAATCATAAATGGGTGTTTGTCAGTGCTTAATCCTGGCCTATAGTAGAGCTGAGATGCAACAGTGATAAATATGTACAGTCAAGAAAATGATTAGTTGTTCAATGCCTACCTTTATTGAGCAGCACAGTTAACCCCACTTGTAGGTAGTAGTGTGAACAGCTGGATAATGACAGGAAAAATATACATACCACTATACATAAACCTTGAGTAAAATAAAAGCTTCAGTGTACTGCTGCTGTTTCAGTTCTGGTCCAGATCAAATCAACATTCAGCACTGACAAATATATATATTTTTTTCTTTTACTACACAGACCTATTAGTCTGACTAGTTGTTGTTGTGTCTTTCGGCTTTTCCCGGTTAGGGGTCACCACAGTGGAACTCCGTTCCGGTAATGATTGGCAGTAGATTTTTACGTGCTGAGTTGCCAGCCCTGATGCACAACCTTCAACGAAGGTATGCCCATTCACGCATGTCTCCACACAGAAGACACTTTAGCTGAGAATCAAACAGGACAACTTCTTATTGTGAGTCGACAACACCAATGCAGCACCACCACCGCAGTTGACTAGTCTGATATGCAAAGCCATGGAATGAATTATCATGGAAATGATCAACAAAGACAAAGGCAACCTGGAGACCCTGAACCCAACCCATTTTGGCTTTGTCAAAGTAAGCTCATGCCTACTAAACCTGCTGGACTTCTTTGAGAAGGTCACTGAGGCAATGGATGAGGGGGAAACGGTGCATACCACTTATCTTGACCTGGCTAAGGCATTCAATACAATATCTCACTCGGTTATACATTTGCATAAATCCCCTGCATAACTGGCTAGATTCACAGCTGGCTCACACACAGGACCCAGGAAGTCAGGACCTGTGATACCACCTCCACTGAGAGACCGGTCACCAGTGGGATACCTCAGGGCTCTGTGTTGGGACCGCTTCTATTTGGTATCTACTTCTCAGATGTAAAGGCTAATGTCAGGGGCCTTTGGCTGACCAAATTTGCAGATGACTGCTATCATAGAGTCCCCCCATGACACAAACATCTTACAAGAGGGTCTAACACAGACAAATGATTGGTGTCAGAGTCGCAGACTAAAACTCAATGCCATGAAATACATTATAGTGACTTTTGGGAAAACTGCACTTAGGCTAATTATTCCATTGATAAGACAGCCCTAAGAGTTGACCCATAGGTCATAGGTTCATACTACCTATGAACCTATGAACTTAGCTTTAATCTCATCAGGTGGAGGTTAAAGCCTAACCCAAGAATACTTCCTCATCACTGAATCAAAAACAGCAGTCCTAGAGGAGGCATCCGCCGCATCATAACTACATTTAATAGAATGATGAACAACTTAAGAGGAAGGCCCTAGTAAGGAAAGAGCAGAAGTTGACAGACCTGATAAAGAAGAGCCAACACATACCTAGACATATGGGTTTGATAATTAATAGCCCTAAAAGCTAGGGTAGCAGAAGAGTAAACCTTCTTACCCAGCCTTTTTATAGTTCTACTGTCCTTGTCAGAAGGCAATAACCTGGGCAAAGGAAGCAATTGAGATGGCTTATCAAAGGCTACAGACACTACAGAGGGGTCAGCAGCAGGACGTTTATATAGAAATTAATAATCCTCAGGCTTATGGGACGCACTACAAAAAGCATCCAGCAAAGTAGCTAAAACAGGAGGCAAAGCCACAGGTTTAGGAGATTCCAATTGCAGCAACTCATAGTGCCTGTTATGGATATAAGAGACCTGAGCACAATCCTACTTAAAAAAATCCATCATCAAATAAAGCTATGTCAAACCCAGAGCTGTTAGACATGCTTCACCTAAAGAAATCCCAATCCCTCCAAGCTACACGCTCTAGGGACCTAAACCTTGTCTCCAAAATAAACAGGACATGCTGGAGGGATAGATTCATGTCCCAGAGACTTCCTATACTCTGGAACAAGCTACCCATCTATGTCAAGCAAAGTTCTTCATTAGCACTCTTCAAGAAAAATCTTGATGAGTGGATGGGAAATAGGAAATACACCCCGGGGATCACTTCTGTGTCTCTGCTCGTCAGTGGCACAGGAAAATAACTTTCTTGGGTGGCGTAAGCCATGGAACCTTGTTGGCTAGGCTTACGTAGGCCCCTTGTGCTGATAGCCTAGTATCTACCTATGAACCTAGAGAGTGTGTCCCCAAAAGAAATTTCCTCAAAAGGAATATCAGGGCTAATAGCTTCCTCCTGCTCTGAGCCATAGTCCAAAGGAGAAGGAATCTGAGCAGAATAAGTCAGGGATTCAGCATTAGAATCTGACTCATCCTCAGGAGAATTCTCTTCTCTATGCTTTTTAATGGGAGTAGAAGGCAAAAGAGGAGCAGGAACCGAAACCCTGTGAGGAGGCTTTAAGGACATTAAAGCAGTAAACAGTCCCTGAGTGAAGGTCTGACACTCACTTTGTGGATCCCTAGGAGCAGAAGAAACATGCTTAATTTTTTTTTTTTTTTTTTTTTTTAAGGGAATGTCCCTTCCAAAAAACTGAGAAGGCTCAGACCCAGGATGGCAGTCGAGAACCATAGTAGAAACTTCTCTCCTAACTAAAATTTGACGAACTCCCTTAGGCCTCTTGGAAAAAATCAACTGTGGTTCCCCCTGAACATCCAAAATGGATGCCTGGAAAGCCTCTTCAGACATGCTGCCATCCAGATCTCACTGGCCTCCAGCAGAGTCGTGGCAGAGAAATCAGACACAGCCAGGCAAGCCTCTGGGTTTGTAATGACCTTGGGAGAAATACCTGGCAGAGACTGGACAGTGGAAGACTCCAGTCTTATCTTTTTCACCTTCTTCTTTCCTAATGGCTGACCCTCGAGGTGGGAGATTCCTTCCATTATATCTTTAGCAAGAAGCTTAAGATGCTGGTTCTCAAGATACAATGAAAGGGAAGAAAGTCTACTGTGAAGGGTTTTCAGGACAAACGCCCAACAAATTGGACAACACGTATGGTCATGAGAAGCTCCTAGGCAAAAAAGGCACATTGTGATTGTCTTTATGGGGAATCTGTCTCTCACACTGGCATTTACCCTTCCTGGATGACATTAACCTCAAAGAGCACAGAAGAAGCAAGAAAAAAACAAAAACCACAACAGGTGCACTTACCTGCGACTGCCAGAAGTCAGCAAACAGGAGTAGGTAGTCACTGGAGAATGGAAATGCATTCAGCTGGTGGAAAACTGACACCGGTAAACAGACCGACAGCGAAAAGATACATTTGGACTGGGCAAAGAAGTGCTGATTATGGTAGGCCTGTACATCACCTTTATGCCCTATGCTACACAAGGAGTGTTTGGGCGATGTTTGGCATACCTTAAAGCAACAGTAGTTTTTGGTAGAGTGGCCGGGCGTCTGGCTTCCATGGCAGGGAATCCAAATATGTTAAGAATACTGCAGCAGTGAATGTGAGGACATCTCACAGTATTGTCAAAATTTAATCGTTATGACACACTTACTAAATATGTGTTTGGTGTCCCAAATCTCTCTGCATGTACTGTTTTCTTCTGTTCTCAATGAATGATCATATTGTTAGTCTGTAATTATATCCATACTTCCATTTCCTCTGTGTAATAACTATTATGTCAAAAATCACAGCTAATGTACACCAAAATTCCAAGTAAATGATACTAAACCAACTCAAAGTGAATCGAAAGACAGTATTGTGTATTCCAGGTGTTTATTTATTCTGTTATGCTAAAATTATACTGTATAAATTGCTCTTCATAGAATTAGCA
Source organism: Protopterus annectens (assembly GCF_019279795.1). NCBI lineage: Eukaryota > Metazoa > Chordata > Ceratodontiformes > Protopteridae > Protopterus > Protopterus annectens. The sequence goes on along the minus strand of NC_056726.1, from coordinate 1,577,267,942 downwards.
AAGAAATTCTTACCGTATGGAAGAAAATTCAGCTTATATTGCTTTCAGAAACTTTTTTATATGTAAACCTTGATGCATTCATCATTTATTTTTGTGATCAGTAAATATCCTCTTCTTGTGGAAAAATCCCTCTGCATTGCGTAGTATAAACCAAATGGGTATAAATCATGTCATATAAATCGTATCAATACATACCTTACTCTTAAGCTGTTTTAAAGTAAATTCTTGGATTTAGTAGTAAACACTCTTTTTGTATGAAGAAAATCACTCTAAATTATTTTACATAAATCATTTATGTACATGTATATGTACCTTAGTCTTACTTTATAGATAAGTCCAAGAATTTACTTTAAAGCAAACACCCTTTTTGTATGAAAAATCACTTTGGATTATTTTATATAAATCATACATATGCATGCTCAGACAAAGACACACACGCACACGCACACACATACACACATGCACGCACACAAACACACACACATGCACGTGCACACACACACACACACACACACACACACACACACACACACACACACACACACACACACACGCATACACATACACATACACATACACATGCACGCACACAAACACACACACACACACACACACACACACACACACACACACACACACACACACACACACACACACACACACACACACACACACACACACACTTTATGCCCCAAACTGCTCTGCACACTTTCTTTGTCTATTATCTGATTACTTTCTTAGCATCATGAGATCACTGTGCTGTCTATATTTCTCATGTATATATTACTGACACCTATGTCCTATTAAATTTGTGCCAGCAGGAGGCTCTCCTGTGCTATTTCACTTCTCTCCTTGTTAAATAAAGTTTTGGCAAAACAGATTTCGAGAATCTTATATTTATTCATGAAGAAGTGATGTTTTACTGCTTAATATCATTAGGCTAAAAGTAGCTATGCCTTTTCATTTGTTCTTCAGCACAAGCCTCTCACTTCCACTTTTCTTTCTACTTTATTACATTTATATTCCGTGTACTCCATTTTATGTCTGTTACTATACACAACACTTCTACATTTCCCAATTGCACTACATTTAGGTTCATAGGTAGGTACTAGGCTATCTGCCCGAGGGCATTCATAAGCCTAGCCAAAGTGTGTCAGCTTTCGCCGCCCCATTGATTAATTAACTGAGCCTCTGTCAAGAAGAGCCAATGAAGTGATCCCAGGGGTGTATTTTCTGTTACCCATCCACTAGTCAAGGTTTCTCTTGAAGAGTGTTAGTGAGGGGCTCTGCCTAATCTAGTTAGGAATTTTGTTCCAAAGCATGGGGAGTCTCTGTGACAGGAATCTATTCCTCCAGCATGTTCTTTTTATTGTTGTGGCGAGGTTTAGCTCACTAGAGCAAGTGGCTCGCAGTGACTTGGATTTCTTTAGATGGAGCATGTCCATCAATTTTGAGTTGGACATGGCTTTGTAAGTCAGGCAGTGATCACCTCTGAGTAAGCGATATGTGACTGAGTACAGCTGGAGTTTTTCCAGTCGGGCTGCGTAGGACATATGTTTAAGGCCAGTAATCCTCTTGGTGAGGTACTTTTGTGGTCTTTCCAGCTGTTGGAAGTGTCTTGTGAGGTACATCCCAAATGGGGCATTGTACTCTATGATGGGTCTGATGAGTGATGAGTAGGGGGGGCACTATAACCTCTTTATTTCTAGATGAGAACCCTTTAGTAATTAGATGGGCTACATAGAAGGATTTCCTAACTACTTTGGCAATATGATTGTCAAAGGAGAGATTGCTATCTACCTGGGTCCCCAGATCTCTTATTACCTCTTCTGTATTAAGGGGGCTGCCACCTATGTGGTAATTCATGGGTGTTTTGTATTTCCCAAACGGGATGACTATGCATTTTTGGCATTTAGCTTGAGACTATGACTTTGACACCAGGTGTCCTTCTCAGTAAGGCCCTTTTGGAGAATGTCCGTGTCAGCCGGAGAGTCAATTATGGCTCCCAGTTTGCAGTCATCAGCGAACTTTGTTAGCCATAGTCCTCCTGTGTTTGCCTGTACTTCTGAGAAGTATATGCCGAACAGAAGGGGTCCCAGGACCGAGCCTTGTGGGACACCACTAATGACTGGTTTAGAGTAGGACCTGGAGCCCGCTATTCTTACCGTGTGAGTTCTGTCTGTAAGCCAGTTAGCAACCCATCTCATAACATAGGGGTTTATGTTCAGGCTGATGAGTTTTTCTATAAATCCTGAGTGGGGAATGGTGTCAAAAGCCTTGGCGAGGTCAAGGTAGGCTGTGTGAACTACCTTCCCCTCATTTATGGCCTTGGTGACTGTCTTGAAGAAGTCAAGAAAGTTTAGTAGGCATGATCTGCCCTTAACAAAGCCAAACTGGGTCGGGTCAAGTGTTTGGAGGTTCCCAATGTCTTTGTTAAGGAGTTCCATGATGATGCATTCCATAGCCTTGCAGACCAGGCTAGTTAGGCTTATGGGGCAATAGTTACCAGGGTCAGTTGTGGCCTCTCTTTTGTGGAGTGGAATAACCATTGCTGTGCACCATTCTAAAGGCACATAGCCTGCGGGGAGGCTGAGGTTGAACAGTGTGTTTAGGTGGGGGGTTAGTTCATCCTGTAGTTCATGCAAGATGCAGCCTGGGACACCATCTGGCCCCATTGATGCTGTGCTTTTGGCTTTTGAAAGGGCTGTTTTCACCTGTGCGCCTGCGATTTCTGGGACACTACACTTTTCTGGTATTGTTGTGGGCCCTTTTGGGGGTGAGAGGGGGTTGAAGTTTGCACTGAATCTATCTGCCAGGATGTTGGCAATATCAGTGGGTTCAGTATATTTTGTGCTATTTTGCACTAGCTCAGAGCATATCTGTGAGTTGCCACTTAGATTCTTGACCTAGCTAAAGAAGGCTTTTTGGTTATCTTTCAAACCCTTGGCTATTTTTGTTTCTAAGTTAGCGTTGGAAGATTTTATGAGGGACCTTAGTTTCTTACTGATACTGATCAGGGATGTCTTTCCTTCTTGGGATTTGCTTTTTTCTGAACTAGTTTCCTCCTCCTATTGTATAATCTGTTTATGGCAGGGATCCACCAGACTGGTTTCCTTCTCTTAGGGGAGTGAGTCTTGGTTTTGCTAGGGATGGCATGATCCATGCATCCTTGTAGGTGCTCATAGAGTGCATTTGTAAAGGTTCCTGCATCTTGGACACACTTATCCTTTAGCGTGGGGGCTGTGAAACTTACTACCTCTGTCTTAAGTAAGGTGAAGTTTGCTATAGAAAAGTTTTTCACTGTGGTTTCCTTGGTTGGAGGTGGTGGTGTGGTGTGGACATCCAGAGTGATTAGTTTACGGTCTGATCTAATCAGTGACAGGTTGACCTCCGGTGTGGAATACCTGTTGCCCATGTTGGTGCTGACCAGGTCCAATATGTTTTCACCTCTGGTAGGGGAGTTTACCAGCTGATCCAGGGCATTTGAGTTGATAAATTCCAGGAAGCGCTGGACCTGGGAATTTGTACTGGAGTAGTTTTCCCAGTTAACAGCAGGGTAATTGAAATCACCCAATATCAGGGTGTTTGGTAGGACCTTCATGTTTTCCAGTGTCTCCAGAAAGGCAGAGTGGTGGTCCTGGGTCATGGAGGGTGATCTGTAGCAGGCCACAATTTGCATTGCAGATTTGCCTGATGTTAGTTGCACATGGATGATCTCGGAGGTTTCATGCTGCGCCATTAACCTGGAGGTGTAGGTATCCTTGATGAATATGGATACACCCCTCCTTTTGTGTTTCGGTCCATATTCTGTGGCCGAAATATGTGGTATGAGTTGTAGCCCAGTAGTGCTGGGGTGCTCTGTGGAGCCTTGAACCAGGTTTCAGTTACTGCACAGATGTCGACGTTCTCCATACTGAGGAGTGCTTCGAGTGCGTGCATTTTGAGATTTAAACTCCTGGCGTTGAGTAGCATAACCCTCATTTTTTTATTTGTGCTGTTTATGGTGGTGGGTTTGACTTTTGAGCTTTGCCTAAAAAAGGCACTATGGGGGCATCAAGAGCCTTAGCCAGTATTCGAAAGCCTAGGGGTGACAGGTACAAGCTGTCTCTTGTGAAGCAACGAGGCTTGTTGAACATGTCGTCCCAGGCTGACAGACACTGGATCCCCTTTGAATAACACCAGAAGCTTAGCCAATTGTTGAAATTGATCATTTTTTCTTTATACTGCGGTATCATTCTTGGTGAGGGCAGGATGCTACTCAGGGTCAGGGTCATACCCACCTGGGCTACATGATCAGAGAGCTCTTCCATTTATCTTTTCATGTAGTCCAGGGGGGTACATCTCAGGTCATTCACACCAACATGAACAATGACAGAGTCATATTTGTACTTGTTCTGATGTGACCTGAGTGCTTGTGTTATGTGGTGGATTCTGGCTCCCGACAGGCAGCTAACTGTAACCTTCTCCTTGTCCAGCCTAGTGAGTGGGACATCAGTGTGCCTGACTATAGAGTCACCTATTATTAGTGTGTTAGGTATGTTATTTCGCCTTAAGGGCTGTGATTGCGCGGCACACTGATTTTGTGTTTTATGTGTTGTCTGGTTTGTGACGGGAGGTGCAGGTTTTTTGGGTGTCTGCTTTGGAGGTCTGTGATGCTTTTGCAGGTTTTTATTTAGAGCCTCCGAGTATGATTTTGTGTATTCATGTGTATTTTTTGCCAGTGCTGGTTTGTATGTCTATGTTAGGCTGGAGGTGTGGTGCAAGTGTTAACCTTCTCCTCATGACTGCCTGTTCCAGTCTTTGGTGGAGAGAGCTTAGCATCCAATTTAGCTATATAATTGCATCTCTCGCATATGTTAATGTTTTGTGGTAGGAAGAGAGGGTTGTCTGTGTACATGAGGCAGTTGTAACATTGCCTCAGGATACCCAGGTTCACCAGATGGACTGGAGAGTATACCTGAAATTGCCCTTTGGTCAGAAATAGAAATTAGCCCAAAATGGCCTGTAAACTACTAACTTCTGGGCTGGAACCACTCCTCCAGGGACAGATGG
>NC_056726.1:1577230547-1577262390 GCF_019279795.1 Protopterus annectens | reverse complement strand
TAGAGAAATAGAGAGAGAGAGAGAGAGATGGCATCCTTGACATGTACCTTTTAATCAAGGAAAGGGTGGGGATATCCATACGTTAGTAAGCACTGACATAGGGTGAGCTATATAATGCTTTGCTAGTGAAAATCTACTGGTACAGAAAATTAAACTTCTTTACAGCAGGCTGCAAGTATCTACATTCAGTAGCCAACAAAAATGGCCACTAATGCAGGAGCTATTCATTTTTGAATTTGCACACATAAGAAGCACTAGACCTGCAATTTACAAACCCTGCTTCAGTGGAATGTATTAACTTTGCCAATACTTTCTGTATCCTATTTGCTAAAATTTTTGTATACAATTTATCAAGGAAATAGACTGATAATTTGCAACTTTATGGGGATCTTTACTTCATTTAGGGAGCACCACTATTCTAGATTCTTTAAGGGTGAGTAGAGTAATCCCTGCAAAACAATATGGTGAAATAAGTATAACAAAAGTATCACTAGTGACGATTAAAGGCTGTGGTAGATACTTAAAATTCATCCAACTGGCTGAAGAACGTTCCCTTTGGGAGGGTCTGACAAAGCATCTAACACTTCCTGATTAATTGGTTTCTGTAACTCACCCTATGTCAAGTATGGCAATATGATGGCTTGAGAAAGTCTCTGACATCTACTGGAGGGACTTACCCAGACAATCCTGCTAGAACTTTCTATAAAAGTCACACATTTGGTTAATACCCTGTGACTCATTAATTAAGTCATTTTGGCAACATACCTTTTTCTGCTTTTATTGAAAAACCAACAGACAATGAATTAACAATCATGACAAAAAACAGCACAACTCTTAAAAGAAAACTCCACCTAAGATCGCAGAAAAATCTATTTTTCACTATTTGTTTTCTGAGCTATTTTAACACCTCAAAATCACACTGACTGTTTCTCGTAGAATTTTAATGTTTTCTGCAAAATTCCTGCCAACGGGGCATGAAATCAATGTGATCTTGTTTTTATTCAAGCCTTTCTCTTTTCCATAATCCATTTCAAGTCTGGTTTATATGAGTCATGCTAGATATAAGGAAGTAGTGGTGTATTCCCATGCCATTAACATATAATGGGATTAGTGTCAGTCACTGTCATCTTAAATATTTTCTGTAACAGGACTGCTTCTTTTATTTCTTGAATGGCCCTCCTTTGTGTGTGTGTTTTGCGGCTTATTTTACAGTATACTGAGGATTTATAGGGCTGCAACCAAAAAAGTAGCTAATATGTAAGCCTTTGTTCAAAGTATCTTTTTGTAGTTCAAGATAAATTGGCAGTCCCCTCCCCCCACACTTTGCTAAATATGTTGATACTTTACACGAAAAAAAATTCTGATATTTCTCTAAATGTCACAGACATTTTGATACTACATTTAAGTCATCTTAAAATGTAAAGCAGTACAAACAACAAAGTTTAACACTTAGCATTTCAATACTGTGATGTCGCTTATGTAAATTTGTCAAAAGAGGTGACAGCTGCCTTTGAACCACTGACTGATGTGATTCCTCTCTTTTGTTTTGAAATGCATGGCTACATTAGAAGCAGCTGTGAACCATGTACGTTCTCTTCCTCTCTTCAATAAAGACAATGGAAAACAGTTTCACACCTCTCTTTCTATTTTACAGCAGGTACTGGGCTCCTGTCATCTGCAGGACTAATTACTTATACAAGATTGTCAGCATTACCCAACTACAAATTTCTCTTTGTCTGTGGTATTTCATTTCTCTGCAAACTATGTGAGAAGTTAAGCTTAAAAACTTAAAAAAGTGGGTGATCGTTACCTTCCTTTGATTCCAATGCAAGGAAAGTTTTATAACTTTGAACGGTTGCTACTAAATGTTCAACTGCATCTGTTCCCTCTTACATTGAAGGTGCCAAGTAAGAATAGCGTTTAATATTTGTAGAAGGTGTCTGCACTGAATATCAATTCATAACCTTTAATGTAGTTAAGTTTAACGAATACTGTGTCTGTGGTATTTCATTTCTCTGCAAACTATGTGAGAAGTTAAGCTTAAAAACTTAAAAAGTGGGTGTTTGTTACCTTCCTTTGATTCCAATGCAAAGAAAGTTTTATAACTTTGAATGGTTGCTACTAAATGTTCAACTGCATCTGTTCCCTCTTACATTGAAGGCACCAAGTAAGAATAGCGTTTAATATTTGTAGAAGGTGTCTGCACTAAATATCAATTCATAACCTTTAATGTAGCTACGTTTAATGAATACTGTGTCGTTTTAGGCTGAATTGTGCTGTTCTACCTTAAACTGATTTGGGCTGTATCAAAATAGTGTGTTTGTTAATGCGTACGAGCCGGGTATTGTCAGAACACACTTTATACCTGTTAAATTGGTCCCTTTTATTTAATAAATGCTGTATGGAAGTAGCGTTTTACTAATATGGCTCCATACATGTGGAATCTGTTGTTGTTGTGTCTTTCGGCTTTTCCCAGTTAGGGGTTGCCACAGCGGAACTCCGGTTCGCTAATGATTGGCAGTAGATTTTTATGTACCGAGTTGACAGCTCTGATGCACAACCTTCAACGAAGGCACACCCACTCATGCATGTCTCCACACAGAAGACGCATTAGCTGAGATTCGAACAGGACAACGTCTTACTGTGAGGCAACAACGCTACCGCAGCACCACGTGGAATCTGTTGTAATGAATACAATTAGAACAGTGATAGGCACTTAAATATCTAATTTGGTTCCTGACACCACACAGTACTTTCTAGGGTTGCCTAGTGCCTCAGTTACCTGCTTTTTGCACTATCTGACCTTGTTTATCGACGCTGTTTATGTTTTTATTTTTATATAACAAACACTATCTTTTCACTAGCATCTCAGTACCATGGTCTCCTCTCATGTCGCCTATGTTATATTTAAACTGAAGCAGTTGTTTTTGTACCAAGTCTAATGCTATTGGATTAAACATTGTACTAGTTAGAATGCTCTGAAGTAAAATTGCACATAGACTGTATCCTTGTAACATTAGTTAAAATCTATCAGGAATAGGAGCCTTGTAGAGTGTTTAAAATCCTGTGTAGCCTCGGGTAGAACTCACTAAAGTGCTCTAGTGCTCTAATGTTTTACAACCACTTGTGGAACTAACTAGATTGCCTTAGTGCAAAACAGACTGATGTAATGCAGCTTATACAAAGCACTATCCCCTTGTTCTAAGAATCTTTGAGTTGCTGTGTTGGTAATATTATATAGCTGTGCTTTTTTATTTAAAAACTGTACAGTTGTGAATACACTGACTTTATCTGAACTGATAAGTATTGTTAAACTAGAGAATTGCATCTGCCTAGGACCCTTAACTGTATTAAATATTTAGAATAGTTAGAAAAGTAACTGGTTTTGCCTGGCTAATTGGGTCATGTATTCCAGTATTTTTAAGCCGATTTTATAGGAGTAAGTGTGGCCAAAACCCTTCTGTTTTCTTTACCAATTTGTTTTCTGTTCTCCTCTATGTAACCAGCTCTTCAACCTGCCTATACTGTATTAGGAATTGGGAACTTGCCCTATCTGAAGACCAAGAATCCTATATTTACCTAAAACTAGGCGGCAAAGAATAGAGCCAAACCTCACCCTGAACATCATTCCCTCAAGGAAACAAGAAAGTATGTCTACTAGAACATTGTGTGTAATGAATAGACTTTTCTAAAATAATAACTGGAAGCAATTTGCAGGTTTATCGTACAATCCCTAGCCAGAATAGCCAGCAGCGAAAAGCCATCTCTTCTCCCAACTATCATACCTCCCCCTATTGCCTCTGTATATATTTCTCCTATCTTTTCCCTCCTTTTACTGCTAAGAGCAGCCACTATTGCAATATATCCTATTGACCAGTAGGTGGCACCCTCTTCCCATGACTAATCTCCTTGAACACAAATCTTACTATCTTCACATAAGATTCAGGCATCCAGTTTTTTCCTTCACTTATCTCTCCTGCAGTCACACTCTAACCTTCTACCTTACACTGCTTATCTCTCTATCAGCTCTCCCAACCATCTCTCCTCAAACTTACCTTAGCAGTCAGCACTCCACTGATTGTTCTCCTAGGGTTTAGTCCTTCACTGGCTCTACCCACTCCGTTTGCCCTGCGGGCTCACTCTGCTCCCCTACCCTGCCCCCAATTCCCACCTGCCCCAGTACCTCTACATTTATCCTTTGTAAACCACACCCCCCATCCACACAATCACTCACAAGCCCCACCTGCTTAAAGTGATATAGCCCACTACCATTGTGTTACATACAAACCTCAATTAAAACTTACCCTTTATTCTAACCTATACCTACTACTTCATTATGCTACCTACATTTAACTCACCCCTCCCTAAGGTCCTTCTCTTAACTTTACTCCTACCTTTCCTTTCTATAACTTACCTACTTACATTCTATGAATACCTTAACTGCCTAGGATTTTATTCCTCCTTAAGGCAAACATCTACACCAATACTTGAAGTCCCTCTTAGCAATACATATACACCCACCACAACAAACTACCTACCATCTAAGTAACATAGATTAACTCACATTAAATTATATAGTCTAAGAACTAGGAAATTCCAGAATCTAACATTTAGACTCATAAAACTTACAATGAGAGTACAATTTCACCCCTTAATAGATGGTGATATCCACCCAAACCCTGGACCCAACTCTACCACAATTTCAGAGTCCCACACCCCAATGCCAGCTAACACACAATTCCTCACCAGACCCTCTAACTCACTCTTGATAGCTCATCTCCATATTCGAAGCATAATAAAGTTGCCCACCTACATGCACTCATGGATGTACATTCATTTGACATCCTATGTCTTACTGAAACATGGCTCAAAATGCTACACAAGATAATGAGATTATGCCACCCGGCTACAATATCCTAAGGCTAGGCCGTAAAACTAAGAAGGGTGGTGGAGTAGCTAGCCTATATAAATCTGGCCTACAGGTGTCCCCTATAGATTCTCAACCTCCACTAGTACATAAGGCTGAAATCTTTATTTCCAAATTACAACTTAATAAATGTAAATCCATCTACACCATCTGTGTCTATCGTCCCCCAGGTAATAACTCTAGTACCCTAGAGGATATCCTTAGTTGGCTATCTAATGCCTACCCCCAAGAAACCATAGTGCTTAGAGACTTTAATATCAATTGGAAGAGCTGTTCCTCAGAACAGCTACCTACTCATATTAACCTATATGGTTTTACCCAAACCATTACATCCCCTACAAGGACCAACAAATGTAATGGCACCACCAAACTTACAAAGTAGGAATCCTCCCCAAAGATATAATCGACCATTCACTGACCTTTATAATCAGATTTAAGAGTGACATTCCAAACCAAATGTCCTACAGAACAATAAGGACCAAAAATAATTTTAACCCTGACAGCTTTCAAAAAGATCTTCTGGCATGTGATTGGTTACCCCTGAAAAACCTACCTCTAGAAGAAGCAGTAAAATACTTTAATTCAAGATTCTTAGCTATTTTAGACTACCACTCTCCCAACACGTATAATTACAGCCAGGACTAAACCAGCCCCATGGCTCTCAAAAACTACCAAACAAAAAATACTCCTTAGAAATAAACTGTGGGCAACCTGGCATTCTACTAAAAACAGTATAGATCAATTAAAGTTTAGACAGCTTAGAAATGAAACAAAAAAAGCCATATTGTTAGACAAAAGAAATTTTTACTTTGAGCCTCAACAAACCCACCAAAATAAACCACAAAAATTTTGATCAGGCATTAATAAACTCTTACACCCAGGTCATTCAGTCACACCCCTCCCTTTAGGCTCTGATCACGACAATCCCAATCAAATAGCCAATACCTTTAACACTTTTTTCACAGAGACCATTCAATCTCTGGCCAATCAGCTATCCTCTGATACATCATCATCAACCACCTCCATTACTAATGCACCCCCATCATTTTGCTTTCAACCTGTCCCTACATCCCTTGTCTGCACCCTTTTACATAAGCTTAAACCTACCACCCTCTCCACAGATGTATTACCAACAGAATATCTACAAAAAGCTGCAAAAGCCATACCCTACCCTATTTCCACCCTGATTAATAGAACTATAACTGAAGGAACTATCCCATCAATCTGGAAAATTTCACACATTATCCCCTTGCATAAGGGTGGTAACGCCAACGAATTATCAAATTACAGACCAATAGCCATATTATCCTCACTGGCAAAGATTATGGAGAAATGCATTCATAAGCAGTTGTTAAAAAACCTAATAGAAAACAATTTACTAGTCAACTGCCAATATGGTTTTAGACCATTTCATAGCACCACCTCTGCTCTCTTATCTTTCACAGACTGCAGTAATAAGAATCGCAACAACAACACTCTATCCTCAGCCCTCTTCACTGATCTTTTGAAAGCCTTCGATATGGTCAACCACCACTTACTCATTAATATTCTCATGATATGCTTAACCATCACTTACTCATTAATATTCTCACGATATGGTTAACCACCACTTACTCATTAATATTCTCACAATATGGTTAACCACCACTTACTCATTAATATTCTCACGATATGGTTAACCACCACTTACTCATTAATATTCTCACGATATGGATAACCACCACTTACTCATTAATATTCTCACAATATGGTTAACCACCACTTACTCTTTAATATTCTCACGATATGGTTAACCACCACTTACTCATTAATATTCCCACAATATGGTTAACCACCACTTACTCATTAATATTCTCACGATATGGTTAACCACCACTTACTCAGTAATATTCTCACGATTTGGTTAACCACCACTTACTCATAAATATTCTCACGATATGGTTAACCACCACTTACTCATTAATATTCTCACGATATGGTTAACCACCACTTACTCAGTAATATTCTCACGATTTGGTTAACCACCACTTACTCATAAATATTCTCACGATATGGTTAAACACCACTTACTCATTAATATTCTCACGATATGGTTAACCACCACTTACTCATTAATATTCTCACGATATGGTTAACCACCACTTACTCATTAGTATTCTCAAAAACCTGTCTTTAGACACACTGGCTATTCAATGGTTCCAATCATACCTAGACAACAGGCAGCAGGCTGTCCTATGGGAGAACAACTTATCCTCCTACCTCCCAATTGCCCTTGGCATCCCTCAAGGCTCTATATTAGACCTCCTCTTATTCTCTATTTTTATAAATGACCTATAATCTGTTATACCTCAAGCTACTTGTATCCAATATGTGGATGATTCCAAGTTAATATGGTCTGCTACCTCACCATCTGTCCTACAGTCCATAACCCAAAATGTGTTTAACACAGTCGAGAAATTGCTTCTACATCGATGCCTCATTCTGAATCCCAAAAAAAACAAAACTGTTACTATTTACTCCCACACATTGGGCCTCCCCACTTAATTTTACTATCACATCTAGCAATGACACTATTATATCTTCTGATTATACTACTAAACCTCTTTGGGTTGTAGTTGACAACAACCTTACCTTTGATTTCCATATTAATAATACTATAAAAACAGTCAACAAAAAATTATGATCCCTATACAGGATTAAATCCATTTTGACTCCACTAGCCAGGACCACCATAGCCCATACCCACTTAATCTTGGGTCTATATTATAACATCGAAGTTCAATAACTTCGAATGTTATAATATCGAACCCTTTAGTGCGAAAGCTGAGAATAGCGAAGCCTCAGAACATCAAAAGTTTACCTAGGGTAAGATTTCGGTGGTCCGTGGCTTCGCTATTTACAGCAGTGTGGTGCAATGGTTACAGACCGGGTTAAGGTAAGTGAGCGAATGGACTGGGTTAAGGTGAGTGTGTGGTAGTTAGGGACTTTAGGGTTAGGGCGCGGGTGGGGTGAGTGTGCGGTAGTGACAGACTTTAGGGTTAGGGGTGGGTTAAGTGAGTTAGGGTTATGGCGTGGGTCAGGTAAATGTGCGATTGTGTGGAGGTGAGAGTTAGGGTGAGGTAGGTGAGTTAGGGTTAGGGAGCGGGTAAGGTGAGTGTGCGATAGTTAGGGATCTTACGGTTAGGGTTGAGTTAAGGTAAGTGGGTAGCTAGTGGTGTATGTCTGGTTTAGTGTAGGGTTTCATGAAGTGTATGTGTGTGGATTATGTATTTTGGTGTGCTTGAGTTGTGTGTATGTGTGTCAGAACAGCGAAAGTTTTCCTTGGGAAAAATTCGCTATTCTGACTGTTCGGTTTTCTGGTGTTTCAATTAAATGGGGTCGATATTATAACAGTCAATGTTTTTAGACTTCAGTGTTATAATATAGACCCCTTAATCTCTACTCTTCTCTATGCCTCGCCTATATATACAAAAATGTGTAAAAACAACATCAACAAGCTGGCTATCTCCTACAATAATATTGCCAGATTTGCAACTGGGTTTGCCTTCAGAACCCATCATTGTGATCATTTTAAACAGCTAGGATGGCTAGAACTGCCAAATACAATAGTATTCAACCAGTTAATAGTTGATCACAAGATCCTTTACCAACCTACTAACACACCTATACTTACTAACCTAATCACCCCCTATAACAACCTCAAGACGCTCATCAGATAAACTACTTGTACAAATAGGTAAAGCTAACAACTTGGCTGGTGACTCCTTGTTCGCCAATACAGTGGGGAAAACCTGGAACTCCCTCCCAAAAGACCTAACCACCATTACCTCTACAACATTATTTAAAAGCAAATTGAAGCCATACCTTAAATTACAATGGCTATGTCCTTGTTCTAACCCTGCCTAACTACCTCGATTTTTCTCAAAGTATTTATCTCCATATCTGTATAACCTAGTTACTTTTCTGTTACCTTACCTACTATAGAGAGTATATAGCTACCTACTTTTCTGTTAACGACTTTTCTGTTAACATAAGAAAAAAAAAAGTATTCTCTTATATTAAATTTTTATTAGGAAATTTTTTTTGAAAGGCTAACCATAGCTGAAATGTACCATGATCCTGTTTACAGAAATGCAACAAAATGTCATGAATGAGATGAGTATCTGTAAATTTAGCTGTATTTGTAAATGTCTCATATTATAAATGATATTGAGTTTTTTTGTGTTTGTTGGAGCTTTTCTCCCCTGGCCTCCACTGAAAATGGACATATATCCAGTTGGACTAGCCCGGTCAACAAATGTAAAATAAAATAAAAAATAATGTACAAGCAGGTTTCTAGTACCTACACAATACTGGAACCATATTGTAGGGAGAAAAACAACTTAAGTGTTGAGTTAAATTGTAGGAGAAGGTGGAGTTTTCCTTCAGAGGTCATATAATAAACAATAGATTACCATTACAGACAGGCAATAATTAAACTCAACAGTTTGACAGTATTAATGAACATTATCAGTATAATAACATCAGAGTGCAAATTACAAAGTTCCAACCTAGAGTAAAAACATATCTACCTAATTCAGAATATACAGCCAAACTAAATCAGAGAAACTCTAGCTAACTTTCTCCAGATGCAGATTCAGCAGTGCCAAATTGATTTCTTGAGAAATCCCCTGACCTCATCACCAGATAGTTAATAAACTGAGGATCCTGGAGCAATATTCTATACAACCCCTTCTGCTACTTACACCAGCAAAGGGAACACAGGTTTCATCAGGGATCTTCTTTGGAATTCTGCTCAGGTTTGTAATCCACCCATGTGGATCAGAAACATTTACAAACCCTGTAATGAGAGCTTATTTGGGGGTTTCTATTTGAAGGCTGTAAATCTTTTTCAGATAGTGCTCCTTGCACAATACAATCCATAATGTTATAATTGTTGCAACTCATCTGTAAGGCCATGGAATGTATCATCATGGACTTCATAAAAAAAGACATAGGCAACTTCCAAACCCTGGATCCAACCCAGTTTGGCTTTGTCAAGGGCAGATCATGCCTGTTAAACCTGGTGGATTTCTTCAAAAATGTGACCAGAGCCACTGACGAGGGCACATCTGTGCACACAGCATACCCCAACTTGGCCAAGGCCTTCAACACAATCCCATGCTCAGGTGTTACTGATAAACGTAGCAAACTGAATGTGAACCACTTTGTTGTAAGATGTGCTGCCAACTGGCTCACAGACTGGTCACATACTATCAAAGTGGGTACACCACATCAACCAGCAGGCCTGTCACCAGCAGGGTGCCACAAGGGTCAGTGCTGGGCCCTCTACTGTTTGGTATACACTTCTCAGAAGTTCAGGCCAAAACTAAGGGGCTGCAACTGACCAGGTCTGCAGAAAACTGCACACTGGATGCAGTTATTAAATCCCCAAATGATGTCAGTATACTTCAGGAGGGTTTTAAACAGACCAAGGACTGGCATCTTAGTCACAGTCTCAAACTAAATGCAAAGAAATGCATCATCATTCCTTTTGGTAAAAAACAATGTCCCTTCACACTATCAAATGAACAACAATACGCTATGTATCTATGAAGTGATAAGGGATCTGGGATCAGAAGTAGACTGCAACCTTAACTTTGACCAACATGTGTCAACTGTATTAAAGAAAGCCTTCTACATAGCACACTTGATTAGCAAAGGCATCACCTCTAGAGCATGGGCGGTTATAACTCCCCTATACACATCACTAATCAGGTCCATAACTGAGTATAACATCCTTTTTGGCACATATTATACAAATCACCTGCAGCAATTGGAGAGACCTCAAAGGTTTCTAACAAAGAAGATCAAGGGACTCCAGCACATGCCTTACACAGACTGACTAAAGTCCCTGTCACTATACTCAGTATTATATAGACTTCTTAGGGCAGACTTATGACTGGCTTACAGAGCAATCTCTGACCCAAACCTAATGAAATGCTGCACATCCGTAAATCAAACAGGACTAGGGCTACCCATTCCAGGGACCTAAATATTGCCTGCGACTTGAATAGGACATGCTGGAGGGACACATTTCTCTCCCAGTGACTGCCATGTCTTTGGAATAGGCTGCTAATTCATGTGAAGCAAAGCACCTCTATAACACTGCTCAAATGGGACCTTGAAAAGTGGATGAGGCACCATAAATTCATACCGGGGATAGTGCCCACACCTCTCCTGGACATGGGCAGTCATTACTAAATATAATCCTGGGTATCGACTAGCGTATCTATGGTATTACATTGGGATGAAATGGCTAGGCTTGAAATGACCTCTGGGTCCATAGCCTAGTAACCTCCCAGGATCCTATGATACTCTCACATGGATAAGATAAAGTGAAAAACTTGTCATTTACATGACTTGTCTAAGATCTGGCATGACATTATGATAACTCACACAGGGAGTAACTACCATCTTCTTCTTCTTCTTCTTTCGGCTTTTCCCAGTTAGGGGTCATCACAGCAGATCATCTGTCCGCTCACGATTGGCAGTGGAGTTTTACGGTGTCGAGCTGCCAGCTCGGCGCCCAACCTTCCACAGAAGGCACACACATGCACACACTCGCACCTAGGGCCAATTTAGAGTGTCCAATCCACCTACTGCATGTCTTTGGGATGTGGGAGGAAACTGGTGCACCCGGAGGAAACCCACGTGACCACAGGGAGGACATGCAGACTTTACACAGAAGGCACCCCAGCCGAGAACCGAACCGGAGAACCTCTTGCTGTGAGGTGACAACACTAACTGCTGCACCACCGTGGCCGCCCAAGGAGTAACTAGCATACCCTTGTCAAATCCATGCTTCTGGTCCAATAGCCATCCATATACAACAATACTATTGTCTCAAAGAAAACTGTGTATTTATTATTTATTTATTTATTTGTTTGATGACCAGGAAAGTCCACTGAGCCTAAAAAGAGCCCATTTTCAGTGGTGGACTGGGGAGAAAAGCTCTGGTAACAATGACAAACATATTAGCATATACACATACAAAGCAAAGAAGTCATACAGCTTTATGCAGCATTCTACAGTAAAAAAATTCTACATTCTATAATAAAAATAAAATCTAGCAACTGTACAGTCTAAGAATCATTAACAGTGAATTACAATTTAAATTTTACATTCCACAATAATAGTAGTAAAAATCTAGCAACAGAACAGTCTAAGGGTCATTAACAGTGAATTACAATTGAGGACGAGAAATTGTTGGAAATAAACTGTTAAAATTTGGAGGATAAGGAGGAGTCAGAGGGCAAATGGTGTGAGTGCAGAGATGATGCACAGAGTTAGATGGTGGGTTTTGATATAAGAGGGTCCTATGTGGGGAAGGAGCAAGGCCCTTCCCACTTTGAAGATAGGTAGGAATGGAGGACGGATTTAAAGTTAGAGTGGTTATGAGTATTTCTGTTCTATTCTATTCTATTCTATTTTTTTTTCATTTATTTTTATTTACTGTTTATTTTTTTATTGTTATTCATTTATGAATTTTTTAGGAATACTGTGTTTATTTATTGAATACATTAGCTACAAAATGAGTATAAAGTGGAATACATATAATATAAATGAATTTATTTCCATGTTGATGAATAGTATGTATATACGGCTTTAAATGACAAAGTTTCTTTTGGCACCAACTTTTGAATTTAAGCCATAGAGTTTTTGTTTATCGTGTTCTGAAGAAGCCCACAGTGTAGTGGGTGAAAGCACTTAACTGTTAATTCAATTTTATGCTTTATGGAATAAATTATCCATTTTTATACAACTGAGGAGGTTTCTCGTGCACTTATTGGTGACACCTTGGCATTAAAGACATTCGTCGGATTTTCACTTGTGTGTATTTCTAAAAGGAAGAGAGTTCCATAGTTTAGCTAAGGAGCAGGATAGCAGAGAATGTCCAGGTGGCCATAAAGGTTTGTAGATTTTGAGCAGGTTCTGATTTTCTGACCTAAGTGATCGATTAGGAATATAGGGAGTTAAGGAGGGTTTTTTTTTGTTTTTGCCTGGCTAAAGTCACTTTAAGGGGTTCCACAGAGCTATCATCTAATCCTAAAACTAGTTACTGCACTGCCTGTTTAAAAATCTTCTAGACTTCTGGAGTTTAGGCCACATAAGTTTATAAATCAGCAAAGCTTTAATTAACCTGTTACAGGAGTTCCTGGATGCATTTGATCCCAGTTTACTTCTAACGAGGAGGAAAGGTTTTAGAAAGTTTAGGCCTAAGATTAGATCTAATAGGACATATTGCAGGCTAAAATAACTAACTCTAATATTTTTTGGTGCTATGTTCCATCTAGCTATTAAAGCTTCATGAAAGACAAATACATTTGTTCCAGCTTCTTGGCAGCCAACATTCTTTGACTCTGCACTGCCTTTGATTTTCCAACTCCTGCTGACTAGCATCTCCCTCTCAGTTCTGAATTTGGGAGAATTCCAAACAGGGTTAGCTGTTCCCCAGACATCATTGTTGGGTATGTCAGGTAAAGTCACATGTAATGTATTCAGGGCATACAACGAGCTAAATATATGGTGCCATCCCCTCAGATATGCTGGCAAACCTGTGATGAACTGAGCTGTTGTCTATGGCAAGTCAGCCACTGAAACGTGCAGGTTTAACATTGTGCAAAAATAAATACAAGGGTATATGTCCTCCAGTTTTAGGATACCTAGCCCTAATTTCTCTGTGGGGGATGCTGGATGGACAGTTTGATCTGCCTCCTTCTCCTTGCCCAAGTGAATTGATGAAGAAAGCTGGAGATGTTCTTAAGCCATCTATGGCATGGGAGAACTGAAATAAAAGGGCTATTCTGTCCCTCTAGGAAAGTCATTGCTTTGACCAAGTGTAAACCCAGATACATACTCCGAACCATATAGAAGCTAAATTTAAATCAATAATCTTATGATAATCTCAATGCAGCATTATACCTAAATATTTAGGAGGGCTTGACACCAATGGAGGAGGAATTTAGGGTCTTAGCCTGCAGAGATATGACAGTCAGATTCACCACAAACAGCAGATATTTATCCCTCTTCAGGCAAAGTCCAGAAATGCCATCAAATCACTCCAGCAGACTTAAACATATAAGAACTTCATATATCATAGGTTCATAGGTTCATAGGTAGGTACTAGGCTGTCGGCCCAAGGGCCTACGTAAGCCTAGCCAACAAGGTTCCCTGGCTTACGCCACCCAAGAAAGTTATTTTCCTGTGCCACTGTCGAGCAGAGACACAGAAGTGATCCCCGGGGTGTATTTCCTATTTCCCATCCACTCATCAAGATTTTTCTTGAAGAGTGCTAATGAAGAACTTTGCTTGACATAGATGGGTAGCCTGTTCCAGAGTATGGGAAGTCCCTGGGACAGGAATCTATCCCTCCAGCATATCCTGTTTATTGTAGTGACAAGGTTTAGGCCCCTAGAATGTGTAGCTCAGAGGGATTGGAATTTCTTTAGGTGTTGCATGTCCAACAGCTCTGGGTTTGACATAGCTTTATATGTTAGGCAGAGATCACCTCGGAGTAGGCGATATGCTATGGGGTAAAGCTGGAGTTTTTTGAGGCGGTCAGTGTAGGGCATTTGTTTGAGGCCAGTAATCCTCTTTGTGAGGTACTTCTGTGGCCTTTCCAGCTGCTGCAGATGTTTTGTGAGGTACATTCCAAAAGGGGCATTGCACTCTATAATGGGTCTAATGAGTGTCGAGTAGAGGGGAACAATGACCTCTTTCTTCCTGGATGAGAACCCTTTTATGCTGAGGTATGCCATGTAGAAGGACTTCCTGACTACTGTGGCAATGTGACTATCAAAGGACAGACTACTGTCCACCTGGGTCCCAAGGTCTCTTATCACACATTTGGTGTTAAGTAGATTGCTGCCTATGTGGTAGTTCATGGGTACAGAGTTTTTACCAAAGGGGATGACACTGCACTTTTTGGCATTGAGCTTGAGGCCATGGCTCTGACACCAGGCATCTGTTTCAGCGTAGGATGTCCACATCATTTGGGGACTTGACTATGGCTCCTAGTTTGCAGTCATCTGCAAACTGCATTAGCCAGAGGCCTTCTGTCTTAGCCTGTACTTCAGAGAAGTAGATACCAAACAGGAGAGGTCCCAGGACGGAACCCTGTGGTACTCTACTTGTCATTGCCTTGAGGTCAGATTTGGAGTCTGCAACTTTTACAGTGTGGGTTCTGTCAGTGAGCCAGCTGGCAACCCATCTTGTGACGTAGGGATTTATACCTAGTTTAGTGAGTTTAGCTATAATTCCAGAAAGGGGGATGGTGTCAAAAGCCTTGGCGAGGTCAAGATAGGCTGTGTGAACCACCTTACCCTCGTCTACGGCTTTGGTGACTGCTTCAAAGAAGTCTATCAGGTTTAAGAGACATGACCTGCCTTTTACAAACCAGAACTGTGTGAGGTCCAGAGTTTGGAGATTACCAATGTCTTTGTTTATGAGTTCCATGATGATATGTTCCATGGCCTTGCAGACCAGGCTTGTTAGGCTAATGGGGCGGTAGTTCCCAGGGTCTGTCGTGTCTCCCCCTTTGTGAAGTGGGATAACCGTTCGCAGTGCACCATTCAAAGGGACCAAAGCCTGAGGTGAGACTATGATTGAACATGGTACTTAGGTGGGGTGCCAGTTCATTTTGTAGTTCGTGTAGAATGCAGCCTGGGATGTTGTCAGGTACCATGGATGCTGTGGTCATGGCTTTGGAGAGTGAGGTTTTTACCTGTGCAGCCGTGATTACAGGAACTTTGCATTCTTCTGATATAAAGATGGGCCCTTTAGGGGCTGAGAGGGGGGTAAAGTTAGCACTGAACCTATCTGCCAGGATGTTGGCAATATCAGTTGGTACTGTATATTTAGTGCCATTGTGCTGTAACTCAGAGCAGATCTGAGTGTTGCCATTGAGATTCTTGACATAGCTATAGAATGCTTTGTGGCTGTCTTTAGAATCAGTGGCAATTGTGTTTTCATAACTAACTTTGGAGGATTTTATGAGGGAATCTAAGCCTCTTACTGAAGCTGACCAGGGAGTTCCTCCACTCATGGGATTTTACTCTTTTTTGCAACAGTTTCTTTCTTCTGTTGTAGAGTTTGTTTATGGCAGAAGACCACCAGATTGGCTTCCGTTTTTTGGAGGATAGCATCTTGGTTCTGTTAGGGATAGCACGATCCATGCACTTGTGTAAGTGCTTATAAAGTGTATTTGTATATGCATTCAGGATCCTTAGGTGAACCAAGTTGGAGCTCCCTTTAACAAACTCTCCCTTGGTAGTTGACTCCAAATTAGGCATGGTCACACCCAGTCTATCTGTTAAAATGTGGGTGTATATTTTAATGTCAGAGTTAAGCAAAGTGATAGGCTAAATTTCCTGAACACTGCTACTGTCCTTGCCTGATTTGGATAATGCAGTAATAATTGACCCTGGGTGGCCAAGGTGGTAAAGCGGTTAGTATTGCTGCCTCATAGCAAGAGGTTCTCCGTTTCGATCCTTGGCTGGAGTGCCTTCTGTGCAGAGTCTGCATGTCCTCCCTGTGGTCGCATGGGTTTCCGCCGGGTGCTCCGGTTTCCTCCCACATCCCAAAGATATGCTGTAGGTGGACTGGACACTCTAAATTGGCCCTAGGCATGAGTGCATGCATGTGTGTGCCTTCTGTGGAAGGTTGGGTGCTGGGCTGGCAACTGGACACCGTAAAACTCCACTGCCAATCATTAGCAGACAGGTAATCCACTGTGGCGACCCCTAACCTGGAAAAGTTGAAAGAAGAAGAAGTAATTACTGACCCTCTAGAGGTAGGATTGACCCCCTGTTCTTGAGCAAAAGCCTGAAAGAAATGTTACAGAGCAAGCTTAAGACCATCATCTAGGGTTTGTTCAGCCCAGTATTCAAACCATCTGGCCCTAGCCTTCGACAAAGGAAATTTTTAATTGCTTGAAGGACTTCAGCTAGGCTAATGGGTCTCACCAAATGCTTTTGATGGAATTTAGATCATGTATGGAGACTGGAACTGCATAAGAACTCTTCTACTTGTTTGTGACTGCAAGTCAGTGGATGGTTTCTTCTCCTTACATCTTAGCAACATACCTTTGTAATCACAGATTTTAATTTCCTCCATTTCAATCTTTAGGACAGAAAGTTCCCTAGATTATCCCCATTTGTTGATGCCTGCACAAAACATCAGAGTCTTTAAACCTAGTTAATCTACACAAAGTAAAAAGGCCCTTGGTGTGATTTTCCATCTCTCTAATTCCCTTGTCCAGTATAGCATTATACCCAGCTTTTGTTGCTGAAAAAAAGATCTTGAAAATTTAGCTTAATATCCTCGCATCATCCTAACATTAGCCCTGATGCTAACACATTACAGGTTATAAAATCCTTAACCTTTAACCTATTGGCATATAAAAGAAGATGACTCCAGGTCTGCTACTACCATGTGATCAACTCTTCACCTTTTCTGGGGCACGTCCCTCTGCAAAAATTAGTTCATAGTCATGCATACCGCATGGTCTGAAAAAAAACATGGAATGGATTAACTGTATTTCATTTGTTGCCTACAGGACCCATTGAGAGGCTATCAGAATGTCTTGTTGACTATGTGACGTTCCTGCAGGGGCAACAAAGGTATAACCTGGATCATCAGCATTGAGAATTTTCAAAAGGTCTCTCAGCACACATGCAAACAAATTGGTAAAATAATTTTCTGTGTCATTTTAGGGAGAACCCTATCCATTACAGAATCTAAGCAGTGTTGAAGTCACATTGTAGCAAAGTAGTCATTAGCTTACTATTAATAAGATGTCTAAGGTCCTGTAAAATTTCTAAAAAGAAGGTTGGGAAATCGTAACTCAGTCCATAAATATTTCTAATTAACAAGGGGTTACTGGTAACAGTGGCCTTATGAAGAACCCATCTGCCCTTTTTATCTTTATGAGTAGCTAATACTTTCCCATCAGTTCTTTGACTTAATTAAATGGCCACCTCTCTCTTAGGTAGCTTTAACAAACTATACACTATTAGCTGACGATAAACATTTTTCAGATAGTGGATGTGCTTCCTTGCAATTTTTGATTCCTGAATAAACACAATGCCAGTCCTACATTTCTTCAGAAAAAAAATTAAAAACATTTCAAGTTTAGAACTGAGCTCTCTAGCATTGAGTAAACACCATAATGTCATTCAGTAACAACTGAGGAAAAGTAATGTATAAACATCCAATAAGAAAAGCAATATATGCTAGAAACACTGGAAAGAAAAATGTTAACACATTTTGTTACACCCTGCTGAAATCTTATAAATTAGCCAGGCTGCTGCCTGGCGTATATGGTACAGTAATTTTTAGTGTGAATGAACTTTGAATGAACTCAAACAATGAAGGGTGTAAAAACACTAGCAGCACTAACTTATATGCAAACAAAACATTGCATGCTACAAACACCAGAGATGCTGTCAACCTAAGACATGATTTACCTTATCAAAATAAACAGTACAAAAATATTTTCACATTATGTTCCTTCTGTTTTTTTCTTCCAAAAAGTTGATTTAGCCTTTTTCACTGGAGAATTGAGGATCTGATGAATAGGCTTAGGGTCAAGCCACAAAGTTGAATGTGCACTGGCCAGTTTTTCAGACACCACTGGCAGAGAGTTCATTTTGATATGTCCAACCAAATCATCTTCCACATTGGAAACTTTTGCCAGTGGTACAAACCTGTTGCTTATGTTGACCCCCAAATAGTTGTTTGGCTACTTTTTTATGAGGTACAGCTGCTGGACATTTAGTGTCTAGGGACAGGTTGTTTGCTTTAGTAAGGCACTGGGCCAGCTACAGTTTTACCTGGAACAGTCAGGACCTTTCACTTATTTGTGCCAAACTAAAAGGAGAAGCCAATGAATATGCCAAGCTACTAGCCCCACTGCTACCTTCAGTGAATGTCAAACATGGGGCTGTTGTCATAAACAGTGCAGCCTCAATAAATCTAACTGCCTGTTGCTTCCAATGATTTCAACACTAATGTTGCTGCATATCTGTGAACTCCAATAATATTATTAGCATAACACAGTCATCTGACAGAAGCAAATGCCTTCCATTCATTAATCACATCAATGGAATAGTCCTGGTAAATTCTCACATCCTGGCCCAGGAGTTAAAAACCCTTCCCCTTCCTTGCCAGTACATAGAACAGATAGTTTATCTTTATAGTTCATGAGGTGAAAAAATAATTTGACACAGAGGATGACTACCAGAAGAGGAGTAGCTTGGCTGATCTATGCCCCATACACCCAACTGCACACTTTCTTTCAAACTATCTGCAGGAAAGTTGCCTTATCTTCTGATTCTGTTCCTCCTTTCAGGCACAGTAAGTGCAAGTTATTTCACCTTTTATAACTTTCCAAATCTCCAACCGTTTTCTGCAAAAAGCCAATAGATAGTGGCATGCTGCTCCTTCATGATGACTTTGATATCCTGCACCCGCTTAGCATTTAGACACACAGCACCTTCCAAAATAAGTGGTTTGGGCTACCCACCTCTGAATTTTTTTCTTGTTTCTATGTACCACTTGCTTTACATCTGATGTATTGCCAGTCTGTCCCCAGATCAACAGAGCCAGTGATTTGTCTTACTTGACTCCCAGTAAAGCATTACCCAAGTTATGGAGGTCCATTTGAGTTGGCTCTTGGTTTAGTTTACAAAGATTGTCAACAACTCTTACTTCCCAGCTGATGTAATCCTTTCCCCTTCAACAGCACTAAGGGAAGACGTTCACATTATAATGAGTTTTTCATTTCTATTCTGTAGCCTAGCTAGCCAAGGAATAGTATAAAATGTCCCAGGGTATGGCAAGTGAAGGACTCATTTTGGCTTGCTCTACCCCCTGCACAACTGAATATGTGAACCACAAATGACTTTAAGAATGAGTACTCCTTAAAGAACTGGTTAATAATATGTTATTTCCCAAGTATTATATAAATGTTCTGTCAGAGGAGAAGAATTGGTTAACATATGTCAAGAAGTAGTCTATCACTACAATAAAATAGCAGATTTCTTCCACATGATTTGGATTTCAGTAAGTCCTGTCTGAGAGACATGGGGAAACTTTCTGGAGATCATACAGTCTCTGACAAATACCAATGAGATAGCACTATAGTTACCTGCAGATCTGAAAGTGTGATAGGCACTGAACCTTGGTATAGAAGGAATGTTATCTTTGAACTTACTCTGAAATTGTTTCTGTATTAACTGCACAAACATGGATATGTTCATGGTGCAGGACAGCCTCAAGATCAGGATGCTTATTATTTAGACATCTGGCAGTGAGTAGAGCAACCTTTAACTATATTATTTTTAAAACCTTTTTTGTGCATGGTATTATAATGCAAATAACTATTGCTCTGTACAGACTTCTTAAAGATTTTAACATAAAAACTGTTGGCCTTCTTATATACAATCAAGTCCAGGAAATTAATGCTCTCTTTTCTAACACTAAAAGTAAATTTCAAATAATCCAACACAGTATTCATATATTTCATAAAATGAGAAAGTGCTTCCACAGTACTCTTCCACACAAAAAATAAATCATCAGTAAAACATTGTGTAAGTTGAAGTTCTTTACTAAAGAAAAAGTGAGTTTTTAACTGGTATTTTAGATGCTATTCTTTCATATAATTATTTTGAGTTTGAAGGGGTAGTTTTTAGCACGTCAATGATGTGGTGATGGGAGCCACTATGGCTCCCAGCTGTGCTAACATTTTTATGTCAGGCTGGGAAGAGGAGTTTATGTGTAAGTCTATATTTGAAAATATTGTTTTTATAAACATTTTATTGGTGATTTATTTTTTGTGTATAGTTAAAGGCCAGTTTGACCGAGCGAATAGTGAAATGATGAGTCTTGTTATTTTAAGGCTGAGTGTGAGGCATTAAAAGATAAATTTAGTGTTAGACAATATCCTAAGGATGTGATTGAGGATTCCATGAAAAAAGTAATAAAAGAAAGAGAAATGGGAAGGATTGCTATTATCGTGAAGTAAAATGTGAAGAGGGATTATTCCTCAGCCTGTATGATTGAAAATTCAGTGGCTGAATTAGGCATTAAAGGGATAATAAGAAATAATTGGAAATTCTTGATTAATTTCCACAAAATTAGAAAGTTAATAGTTTTAGTTATGAAAAGGGGCAAGAATTTGAAAGAATATTTTATAGGCATGTTAAAGAGAAATGCAACACAAAGGGGATATTTAAGTGTAATAATTGTAATTATTGTAAATATATTTTGGAAGGGGAGAAAGTGGTAATATCAAATAGAAATTATGTAGTGAGGTTACAAGACATGCATAACTGCAAGTCAAAGTATGTTGTTGTATATATCGCATTGTGTAAGTTAAGCCCCACTTTTTATATTGGTAGAACAGTAAGAGAATTACATTCTAGGGTATATGAGCACTTAAGTGCGATACAGAAGAAAGAATTGACAAATACTTTACGAAGCATGTAAATTTGTGTCATGCAGACAAAAATGAGACAGTAGGTTTTAAATTTGCTATTTTAGATCATGTATATAATCTTTTAGTAAGATGAGTTGCTGAAATGGATTTGGACTGGAAAGAATACCATTGGCAGATTAAGTTAAATGCATGTGCAAGACCAGGACTTAATGACAGAGAAAAGTTTAAAGTGGTTTTGAAAAGAAAAGAGTTAATGCATTGATCTTTGGTGGTCATGTGATGTGGATCTATATTAGATCAGCAAAAAAGCTTTTCAGCGAATGGCTCTTTGCTGAACGTTCATTGTTGAAGTCTTGCTCCGACGAAAAGCTGTTTCAGCTAATTTTTTCCTAGGGGAAAAATGCCTGGCCATCATCAGAAATTTGCCCTTTACCCGACTGTAGTGTGATCTTGGAGTTGGTATATTTAGTTGGGGGGTGGGGGTACAGCCTCCCACATTGGGGGGTGTGGTGGCAAATCCCCCCACTTTGGAGGGTTTTAAATTTTGTGAAGTTTTACAACAGCCAAATGATTTTTCCCCTAGGAAATAATCGCTGAAACAGCCATTTGATGGGGCAAGGTTTTTGACAATGAGCGTTCGGCAAAGACCCGTTAGCTGAAAAGGTTTTTCTCTGATCTAATATAGAACCTATGATGTGAGTGGGAGGATACATAATTGTAATTTAATTCAAACAACTTGGTCTGATGAAGTTCATTATGAATGAAAGCACTTACCAGTTGTTTTTTTTTAGTTTTGTTATTCAAGTCTCAGTATTAATGTTTGTTTTGCTTTGCTGTTTATTTGCAGTTGATATATAATGGTCGTAAATGTCAACTTGTTAAGATGGTTTAATTACTTTTACATAAATGTAACTTTGCCTGTATCACAAGTAATAATTCAATAAAGGTGTTTAAAAACAAGACTCAAGAAATGTCAGTGATGACAGGATATTGTCACTGTAGCCAGCCTTATAAAATATTAAAAATTTAAGTCTGTTTTCCCTTCTTGCTTCAGTTACTCTGATTTTGTATTTTGTAAATGATGTTTCCTGAATTTTAGAAGAGTTCAGTATAAGTAAATAAATGATTAATTCATTCGTTCTGACATAATCCAACAACTTTTCGCAAGTCTTAAATAACTACCGTACATGGTGTGGAGAAGATTTAATTACTTCATCCAGTCTTTCCTTCATTTGTGACGTGTTCTAGTACTTTTGAATAAGCTGAAGAAAGTCATGACCATAGTACAATTTTAAATATAATGCCCTGTTTACCCAGCCAAGTAATTTATCAGATTTGTCTGGCATGATCTACCAGTTGTGAACATATGATGTCTTGTGTCCAATGTCCTACTGGCTTCCAGATAATCAAAATTATTTTCTTTGATGAGAACTCTATCAATATCCCAACAGCTCATATGAAACTGACATATTGGTAGCTTACAGCCTTCATCTGTACTTACTTAGATTCATCTTTTATTAAACTTCATATTTCTACTGACTCGGATTTTGTATATAATCTAATTTATAAGATGTATATTATGTATTTAATTTATTCTTCTGTATTCACTGTTACTCTTTGTTTGCAACATTTTTTTGTAACTTTATTTGTAATTTTTCTCTATGGGGCTTATCCCCCAGGCCTCCTCTGAAAATGGGCTCTTGCTCAGTTGGACATACCCAGTTAACAAATGTCAAATAAATAAATCTTGCTCCTGCACTTGTGAAGGGGATCATGCATGCCGCCTTCCAGTCCTTAGGATCCCTCTATTTCCTCTCATTTATTACAAAAGGGTGTTAGTATCCTTTAATGTTAGTAAAGCTGAAAGGCCCCAAAATCATTCTGGGTTGCATTCTTTTGGTACCGAGTGCCTGGTGTTTTAATAATAATAATAATTACCTGGTGTTGTCCCAGGGGTAATTCTGCAAGAGGACTAGGATCACCCTGCCCCACTGAATGGATCGGAATGGACTTGTACCTTTTCTTCGTTTGTAAATTCTGAGTATTAATATAGCAATAACCCACCTGGGTGTGGGTAATGCTGGATTTACCCACGGTTGGCGTGGTTTGGTCGAGGTGAAGCCGAGGGACCAAACAAAGCCAACCATGGGTAAATACAGCATTACCCACACCCAGAAGTGGGTTATTGCTATTATACCATGACATTATTTAAGAAAAGAAACTATTACTTTTCTTAAATAATGGCATAGTATAATGCCTGTTTACTGCCCTTCCGCAGATGTCTGGCATCCGTGGCAGTTCTGATGTACTGCGCACCTGCACAGTACATCAGAGCTGTGGGCAAAAGCAACGGAGAAAGCAAGATCTCTGTTGCTTTTTTTTACTGTTTTCACTATGTTAAATGGGTTTAACATAGCGAGACAGTTTTAAAATAAGCAACGGAGATGTCCGTTGATTATTTTAAAACTGTCTCGCTATGTTAAACCCATTTAACATAGCGAAACAGTAAAAAAAGCAATGGAGATTTTGCTTTCTCCGTTGCTTTTTTTTTAAAACCTGTCTCGCTATGTTAAATGGGTTTAGCATAGCGAGACAGCTTTAAAATAAGCAATGGAGATCTCCGTTGCTTATTTTAAAGCTGTCTCGCTATGTTAAACCCATTTAACATAGCGAGACAGTAGAGTTATACTAATGGAAAAAAGTCCGGGCGACCGGACCTTTTTCCATTAGTATAACTCGATTTACAATGTGCACGCTGGCCAATCAGCGTGCACGTTTTGGGGGTGGGGGGTCATGGTATAATACTCCTTTATCAACTCTTCTTTTTCAACATCCTCCCTGCCTACCCATCTTAGTTTCAAAATCCTTTTGTCTTTCTTTGATCTATTAAAAAACTTGTAACACAATTTATCTCACTTCTTGACTAACTGACTATGCTTTCCTGTGTCTAGGACTGCGTTTCAAAGACTTTTTTTGTCTTTCATCATTTTGTTTTCATATATGTTTAATCCCTAAGTTATTCCTTAACCCTTAATGCCACATTGTTTGTGAATTACCATGTGTTTTGTTTGTTTATTTTCTGTCTGATTTCCATACTGGTTTCAGTTTTAGGCCTGTTATTTCTAGGATGACAGCTTTGACCTCTGTTCTTCCATACCAATTTCTGCCTATGTACTATGCCTCTTCTGAGGCTCTGTACCAATTTTCTGCAGGCTGCCATCCTGAAGCCCTTACCCCTCACTTTTTACTGACCAGATTCTATAGTTAACAATGAAGGTGAACAAAATGGCTGCTGACAACCAGAGCTGTGAAAATACTTAACTCACCATTTGAGAATATTTGGTCCAAGACTGCCATTTCTTAAGTGAGTTCTTGAACCATTTAACTAGGCCTGATCCTTCCAGGCTACCAGAAATGGTCCTGCTCTCTGGTTGAGCTGCAATCAAGGTGCTCCATTTAACATCTGGTTTTGGAACTTTGCCAACTATAATACTTACACTTCGCCTGTGATCTTGAAGAAACTATCTATCATTTTTTTATTCCCTCATGGTGAAGAACTTCTACTCATTATAGTCACTATGTCTTCTCAAAACTACAGAACTCAAAATTAAACTGTCTGGCATCACTGCACATATCTTACAGCTTGAGTTAAAAGGTGCTCAGATGTACATATTCAATATTTTCGCTCTGGGATCAGTGGGGCTTAGAGTAACTAAATTAGTAGTACTAGTAAGTAAATTAAATACAACACAAAAATGTATTGCTGTATCTCTGCAAAGCTGAGCTTGCACTGTGGAAATAAAGCATTACAGTACAGTTGGATGGAGACTCATTACTCCTTTGTCAAATAAGCAAGTGGACAAACAGTAACAATCTCTAGCAGTAGCACCGAGGAAATGTGAAGTAAGCAATCTTTTGACAATAAAATAAGGGTACCCATATTCATCTGTTGTGCTGACCGTACCGCCATTTTCTACATCCCAGCTGGCCCACAGTGTGTCCTTTACTCCTTCGTTATCTATGTGTTCTGTTGCTTTAATCCCTTCTTTTATGAACAGGGCTGCAGTGTGCCCTGCTTTGTTCTCCCCTCTATGCTTAAATCCCACTCATGTTTTGTTGTGTATCACATTTCTCTATCTGCCACAGTATTATTATTATTAATATTATCTATCATTATTATGTAACTTGTTAAAATATGCAGTTCACAGAAGTTCATGTTAGAACACTCAAAACTCACACATGCATTTCATCCTAGTCATACCTCTCAACTGTTCAGATTTTCACAGAATGTCCAGATTTTTGGCTCATATTTTTGGAATGTTTCTCATAAAATTCTGGTATTCTGGAAAATCGATGGCAAGTCATTGAGGACTGAGGTCAGAAAATAATGGCAGATATTCGAGTTTCAGACTTCATACCCTTCAGAAAATTCATGCTAATGCAAAACCTGTTATTCTATCAACTTTCTAAGTTTGTAAGAGCTATATGTAAAACATATCCCTATTTTTGAGACCTTGTCCCCCCATTATTTGTGGCTTTGTCCAGATTTCTTGCTCTAGGAGTTGAGAGGTATGACCATATTCTTCCCTTGCTGAAAATATTGCAAGTATGCGTACATTGGCTGACTGCCTTAAATAACAGAAAATATATTCATTTTAAACTGACTTATTAAAATTATCTAATATATTAGCTTTGATATTGCATGATGTATATAAGACTGCTGACAAGGCACAGAAATCATTAGCTGTAGGCACTTTAAAAGAGATAAATCATGCTGTGACTTGTAATGTAGTATGCCTTAATCATTCCTTTGTACAAGCAGA
The DNA here is from genome assembly GCF_019279795.1 of Protopterus annectens. Taxonomy (NCBI): domain Eukaryota; kingdom Metazoa; phylum Chordata; order Ceratodontiformes; family Protopteridae; genus Protopterus; species Protopterus annectens. The sequence continues at coordinate 1,577,236,160 of NC_056726.1, read as the reverse complement.
CAGCATCTAACAGTTTATACTTAAAATGACGTGCCAGGACTGTGAAAGTCTGTATTTTTAACCCAAGAGACTTGTTTTAAGCTGGGAAAGGAAAACCAGAACTAGCCAAATCTGTCCAGATGTCAGTGAAGCAATCAAACTCATGTTGCAATTACTCTGTTTATTCCACAGCTGCTTATATCTTTCAAAACTTTAAAATCATTCATTTAGAATCTACAAAAATAAAGAAACAGCAAAGTGTACTGTCATGCAAAATCAAAAAAAAAAAAACACAGAAATAAACATACATTAAGAGGTAAGCCTTAGGGAATTGTTTATTTATTTATTTATTTCCTGTTTTGATGACCTGGGAGGTCCACTGGGCTCAAGGAGCTCATTTTCAGTGGAAGCCCGGGGAAAAAAGTTTCATATTACATAGTAAAACTAAGCAAAGTATAATAGCAAAATTGAAGAATATACATTACATAATAGATTAGAGACAAGTTGTCCATTGGTTATAAAGCATCTAAAATCGTATGATGACAGTAAAGAAAATTCTTCCGAAAAAGGGAAGAATAAAAAGTGGAGAGTACATTATTTACAATGGACACATTCGTGATATTGATGTATTTAGAGAGAGGCAGTTGTATTAATAGAAAAAGCTGGAGAACATAAATTACATTTGAAGTTAGAGACAAGTTGTTGTTCTTTGTTACATAGCATCTAAAATTGTATGAGGGCAGTAATGAGAACCATTTCCAGAAAGGGGAGAGTAAAAGGCAGATAGTAAACTATTTACAATATATACATTCATGATATTGATGCTAGATTACATTATATTCAGAACGAGGCAGTTGTTCAGGAAATCAGTATGGAGTAGAGTTACTAGTAAGGTAGGTAGGGAGAATGCCACTGCATTTCCAATTATAGGAGAGGTAGGAAAGGAGATGAGTTTTAAAGTTCTCAGAAATTCTTAGAGAAGGAGGTAGAGAATTCCATTTTTTGGCTAAGGAAAATGATAGAAGAAGCTGACTAGCGGGACGGTTTGGTTTGTGTACAGTAATTAGGTTTTGGTGGGCAGATCTTAGAGTTATGTGTGGGGTGTATGATTGTAAGATGTTAGTGCTGGGCATTTAGTTGGTTTAAATATTAGCTTGTGGGCTGTAGTGAGTTGGAGGTAGTCAAGGTAGAATAGTACCAAGATTTGTTTAGTAAAAGTAAACTTTCATCATAGACATCATGAGGCAAAAAAAGAATTTATCAAGAAACCACCTAATCTATTTCTACTAATGCAACAAATGTATTGTAGCTCTTTAAGGCAAATTCTGAATACATTGATAGTTTTACCATCAAAGAGGGAACTACATTTGCAAATAATCATGTAAACAACACCTGTATTTGAACAGTTAGTGTAATGTTTACAACTGTACTGCTTGCTGCTGTTAACAGGACATACAAACCTGTGAATTTCATGGACATGGCCATACATGCTACAGTAATCACAATGATGTATACTTGGGGATAACTAGAACCTCTCCATCAGATTCTTATAATTAGAAAATCTACCTAGCATTTCCTTATGACCATGACCTTTCTTGAATGTCATCTTTGGGATATGTCTATCCAAAGTCTTAATCTATTCATCACTACATAATGTCCACCCAGGTATCACCTAAACAATGACAACCATCTAAAGCCAATGTTCACACTTCCAGGAGGCTAGAACGGCACCATTGTTCTTCATTACCACAAATACAGAAGCACATTCACACCCTACAACCAGTATAGAGTGTCCTGCCTACCTACTGCATGTCTTTAGAATGTAGGAGGAAAGGGTAACACCCAGAGAAAACCCACATAAAGACAGGGAGGGCATGCAGACTCCACACATGGAGGACATGCAGACTCCAAACAGAGAAGACTATATAATATCTGCCAATACTTTTTCAAAGTAACGCAATTGATAGATGCCCTTTGGCATGTATGTTTACAGATGTATACAACAACTGGAACACCCACAGCAATACCCTACTAAAAGGATAAAAGGCCTAAACAACATGTCCTACATCGACCGACTCAAAGCCCTGTTACTATGCTCAGTATCCTACAGACTGCTAAAAGGTGACCTGTGTCTGGCATACAAGGCATCTTCCGACCCATTACTAATGGATTTACTGCACATCAGCAAGTCAAATGGCATCAGAAATACTCAGTCTAGGAATCTAAACCTCTTGTGCATTGTCAACAGAACAGTTTGGAGAGACAGGTATATTTTGCAGAGGATACTGCTGCTATAGAACAAACTACCATACATATAAACAAAGTTCATCCCTGTCCATTTGCAAGCACAACTTAAAAGAAAATTTATCCCAGGACTACCCCCTGTAATACCAATGGACAGATGCAGCTTCTAAATTCTTTATCTTATGCATGGGACCCCCTCAAATTATCTACGGTATGATCCCCGTTATTCTCATTAGAGTTAATATATAATCATTGACCATGGGATGTGTAAGACCAATCTATAATAAAATAGGATAGGATAAGTTATTTCGAGTCCAGAAAGGGAAATTGACTAGGCTTAAAATGGCCTGGAAGTTATGACAGGAGCTGACACATCATTTGAATATTTCTTACCAGTTTGTGTGGAGAATGCAGCAAATTATTACATTGCACATTCCTGCCAAATAACCTAGATTCAAAGCCATAGCCTCAGGGTACAGCTTCATATCCAAAAACTGGCAACATTTACCTTAGTAATATGACAAATGAAAACTCAGGACAAGAAAATCCAGAACTGCCTAGATGCTAACAAATGAAAAATGTTTCACCATGACCAGACACAAGTAAAAATAAGTAATCAATGAAAACGAATAGAGGACATTAAAGTACATAAATAGAGACTGCTGATATCTTCCCAATGAGTTACAAAACCAATTGCATAATTACGTGTCACAGAGCATGTTGGTACCTCTGATTTGATGGCATAGTTCACCATGAAAAAGTACCAGATTATGTTTCATTACCAATTCAGCTAATGCAATTAGGTCTGATCCATGGAGTTACCCAGACTAAAATAATTTGAAAGCAATCAACTGAGTTTTTAATCTATTATCATGAGGAATATTTGTATACAGGCTCATAACATCAAAATGTATAAAATAAGTAATCTTGTTGACTGTCACAATTCCTTCCAACTTAGACAAAAAAATCAAGACTAACCTCAATATAAGAAGATGACTTGAGTATATACTTAGAGCAGATTCAATGTGGTAATTAGTTCTTGCAAGTATTCATCTATTACAGATCATAGGCCTAAGTGGGGTTACTATTATGACCATGTACAGCCTGGGAAAACCATAAATAAGTGTCAACATAGGACTGATAGACTGACCTACACTGATATTCCCTCCAATGTGTACTTATAGTTAAAATGGAATGATGAGGGTCTTTTCTGATACTAATGAAGGTTAGGACAGTAAAAGAAACTGGAAAATATATCAGTCAACTTTATCCTCAGATGAAGACGCGGACTTTTAGCTTGTAAAGTCAGATCATGAGGATATTTCCTCCCAAACATCTTGACACATTCATCCCTCATCTCCCATTCCCCTAAGGATGTCAGATTTTCAGAAATCATTGCTATATGCAAGAAGTTTTCAAGTGCTTAACTAGTGGTTCTTAAGATTATGCGGAAATGATGATGATGTCACAGTCAAAGTGGGGAATCCCTTTAGTTTATAACATAATTAATGATGTCATGATGGAAAATGGTTTACATCCAGAAACTCAGTTTTGGCACCTAGAAAAAGAAATGCCCCTCTACAATTGCTTTCTCTTTCTGTTCTCAATTCATTCAAGTCCATGTCTCTGGCCACTTTACTCTCCAAGAAGAAATTAAAGTTGTTGGACCAACCCTTCAAAATATTTGTACTGATAACCATGTGAAAATGCAAAATTAGGCATATCTTAACTGACACCATTGATGACAAACAATCTTAAGAGGCTACAAAAAAATTAAAAAATAAATCCACATTTGTTCAAAAAAGAAATGAAACTAAGGTGCTGCATTATCTTTGTTTATGGATTTAGTTAATTTCCTCAATATTTTGAAACTTTACAGTCTGTGATTATGTATCTGTAATTCCCATTAACAGACAAGTAAAAACAAAAGTCTCGTCTCTTCAGTCGGTGATGTGAAGTAGTAGAGAAGTAAAGCAGCTCCACTGGAATAAACTTCAATTCAAGTGAAGCAGAGCTCCTCACTTACCCTGTTCAAGCTCAACCTGGACAACTGGATGTGAGACAGCAAATTCACTCGGGAGGGACACTCATATCCCTCATGAACAGGGGGAGCCAGTGTTGACCATTGTCTAGCTCTGAAAAATATGTTTACTTAGTGAAGACAGATGGGGCAACTCAGGATTAACATGGCTAGGCTTGTAAGGGCTCTAGGGCCTCTAGCCTAGTAACCTCCTATAAACTTAAGCCCCGGGAAAACAATCGAGACATCAGTAGCAGCTATGTCCTTGAAGTATCAGTGCATTGCTGTATGCAACACACCCAGGAGATACTAGAAATGTTGACTGCCTTCAGTAAAGAATACATAAACAATGGACATTATCCGTTCTATGGCCAAATGCTGTTTGACAATTTCCAGTCATTTACTGATCATCGTAATCATTCATGTTTTTATAACTTATTTAATATTATATCATTTTGAAAAGCTACTTCACTTTTTATATAGTTCTGCATCTTGTCTATGTTCCTCTAATAACTGTAAATTGTGAAAATCAAGCACTGGGCACTATTCAAAGACATTAATGTAATAGTCCTTAACTGGTGAGCTCTAGTGCTACAGTGATAACAAGCAACTGAGATGTGCAAGAGCTGCATAGGGCAAGAGTATACTTGCAACCCCTCTGCATATCTCGGAATCAAACACTTGATACACTAGTTCAGATGAATCAAGTGCCATTGCACCTACACACACAAACACACGTGCACACATACACAGACTAACAGACACATACACACTCCAGCATACTCATAGACATTTGCACATACACACACACACACACACACACACACACACACACACACACACACACACACACACACACACACACACACACACACACACAACTCTGTATAGTCCCAATCATGCTCCTACACAGTCAGACTGACATACATGTGTGGGTATTCAAATACACACAGAAAAAACACACATAAATCAGTACTTGTGCTAAAAGACTTGTTACTGCCATAGACAGCAGTAAATGTAGATTAACCATACCTGCTACTGCCACATTTGCAAGAGGTGATACCTAACAAGCCCTCTGAAGTTCTACTTGCCAAAGCCTTTATACTTCTGTAGCACAACAGTCCTTGAATTACCCCTTCATAATGCACTGAGTATTCCTGCTTGAAACAGGATTGCTCTGTGTACTATGTTCTCTGAATACCCCCACTGTGCATTGCAACCTGTTTCACATTCTAGTACACACATTACTGTTAATGAATGAATGATGCAGTCTGCTTATAATACCCCACAAACAAAACACATTTTCTTTTTTGTGAACTTGAATACCTTTCTAAATGGTTCTACTCCAGTTCTTTATTTCCTTTAAAGTT